>NC_057814.1:248305613-248605613 GCF_018294505.1 Triticum aestivum
TATATACATGACACATGTGATGACTAAAGTCGGGTCGGCTCGTAGGAGTACCCGCAAGTGGATCTTTGTGGCGGAGCGACAGGGCAGGTTGAGACCGCCTAGGTAAGAGGTGGGCCTGGCCCTGGTCGGCGTTCGCGGATACTTAACACGCTTAACGAGATCTTGGTATTTGATCTGAGTCTGGCCATTTGGTCTATACGCACTAGCCATCTACGCGGGAGTAGTTATGGGTATCCCGGCGTCGTGGTATCAGCCGAAGCCTTCGTGACGTCAGCGACTGAGTGGCGCGCGCCGTGTTGGACCGCTTTGACGTAACCGCCGTGATCGTGTGGGTTGCTAGGTCTGCTCGCGGCCGCGTTCGCAACGTGCAGGTGTGCATAGGGCGATGGGCCCAGACCCCTGCGCGCTTAGGATTAGACCGGCGTGCTGACCGCTCTGTTGTGCTTAGGTGGGGCTGCGACGCGTTGATCTTACGAGGCCGGGCATGACCCAGAAAAGTGTGTCCAGCCAATTGGGATCGAGCGTGTTGGGTTATGTGGTGCACCCCTGCAGGGAAGTTTATCTATTCGAATAGCCGTGCCCCTCGATAAAAGGACGACCCGGAGTTGTACCTTGAGCTTATGACAACTAGAACTGGATACTGAATAAAATACACCCTTCCAAGTGCCAGATACAACCCGGTGATCGCTCTCTAACAGGGCGACGAGGAGGGGATTGCCGGGTAGGATTATGCTATGCGATGCTACTTGGAGGACTTCACTCTATTCTCTTCTATATGCTGCAAGATGGAGATGACCAGAAGCGTAGTCTTCGACAGGACTAGCTATCCCCCTTTTTATTCCGGCATGCTGCAGTTCAGTCCACTGATATGCCCCTTTACACATATACCCATGCATATGTAGTGTAGCTCCTTGCTTGCGAGTACTTTGGATGAGTACTCACGGTTGCTTCTCTTCCTCTTTTTCCCCCTTTCCTTTCTATCTGGTTGTCGCAACCAGATGTTGGAGTCCAGGAGCCAGACGCCACCGTCGACGACGACACCTACGGCACTGGAGGTGCCTACTACTACGTGCAGGCCGCTGACGACGACCAGGAGTAGTTAGGAGGTCCCAGGCAGGAGGCCTTGCCTTTTCGATCGTTGCTACTTTTGTGCTAGCCTTCTTAAGGCAAACTTGTTTAACTTATGTCTGTACTCAGATATTGTTGCTTCCGCTGACTCGTCTGTGATCGAGCACTTGTATTCGAGCCCTCGAGGCCCCTGGCTTGTATTATGATGCTTGTATGACTTATTTATGTTGTAGAGTTGTGTTGTGATATCTTCCCGTGAGTCCCTGATCTTGATCGTACACATTTGCGTGCATGATTAGTGTACGGTCAAATCGGGGGCGTCACAAGTTGGTATCAGAGCCGACTGCCTGTAGGAACCCCCTTCCACACTCCTTGGCCGAAGTCGAGTCTAGACATTGCAAAACTTTTACTAACATGGCTGTGCGGCTTACGGGCCCACGTCGCCATTGGGTGGTACTAGGATCTTTTACTCCTCGACCTTTACTCTGGGACTCTGAACTCTCTTCTACTCGGGTTAAACGAATTTACTAACTCTAACACTAGGATCCCGTGACCGCGTTCACCCCAAAGATGGATAAGCCATAGTTGTTTCTTAGAATAGTATTTTGAACAATTCACACACTGTCAATTGACTCCTTTGAAACGTCTTTGCTTTCAGATGGAACCCACGAGGCAGGTTGTTCGCCACATGATGGCCATTGGTGCCTCGGGATCACCTGCGGTGCTAGCTGAGATGATGACCTATCTGGGTTATCGCTGGCACCCTGAGTTCACCGTCTACGAGGAGTACCAGGACTTTAACCAGGAGCAGTACCGTGCCATCGTCCACCTCTACTCTCGGGAGTACGACTCCACTACTGTGCTGCACACCGCACATGGTGTTGGTGTGACCATCGATATGGCTGTCCACGATGCAGCCTATGCTGCTCTGACACGTCTTCGTGGAGAGTATCAGGAGTTGGACACCTCCCCTTTCAGGCACATTGCTATCGCCTCTGATGTTGGTGCGGAGGGATACTATACTGCTGCCTACTCCACTGTCACCCGGGAGCCCTTCTACCATCAGCACCTGGTTCTGCATGCTGATGGGCTGGATCGAGCTAACCGAGCTCTTCGCCACGAGATGTACACCACCCGTCAGCACCTTTACCGTGCTCTGACGCTGCTGCACCCCTTTGTCCGGTCTGGACAGGTACCGCGTGCTGCGATCTACCCAGCCAGGACCGTGATGCCCCACGGTGTCGGTTGGCCAGAGGTGGGAGGCTACTCTCCCGCACTTGGTCCTTTTCTGCCACCTGAGCACCGGGCTCTACACCTGAGTATCCGCGGCCCCCAGTCTGCTGACGTGGAGGATTATCCGTTACCTCACTACCAGCTGTCGGGCTACGATTACCTCCACAGTACCTCTTGGGACTGATGTAGGCTTGCTTGTAGTATTAGTTGCAGTCGCCGCGAGCCTGTGTGCCGCCTATGATGTTTTAGTCTATGTACTGAACTCTATGTACTGAACTCTATGCATGACCCTTTTGTAAGTTATGCCGACTACTATGTAGTAGCTATCGTGCTCCTTCATTATGCATGTTTCATCATGAATGATTCTTGTCATTGCAAATTTTCTCAATGCTGAACTACCCCTGTTATATATTAGCAGGATGGTTAGACCAGGTGGTCGTGGTCGTGGTGGCGATGCCCCACCACCACCTGAGTACATGGCTGGTATGATCCAACAGTTCGAACTGAACCGCCAATTCATGGAAAATATGATGGCTCAGTTTCCTCGCCCCAATATGAACCAGCAGCCAGCCCAAGTGACTCTTCAAGATTTCATACGCCTCAACCCAACCATCTACCGCAGCTCAACTCAGCCTCTGGATGCTGATGACTGGCTCCGTGACATCACCTATGAGATGGAGTCTGCTGATGTAGCCCCTGCCAGCTATGTCAATTTTGCTTCCTTCTTCTTGAAGGGACCCGCAGCTCAATGGTGGGACAGCCACAGGCGTACTCTGCCAGCTGGAACAATCATCACCTGGCCAGACTTCCAAGCTGCTTTCCGTGCCCGCTTCATTCCTCAGGGAGTCATGGACCGGAAGAAGCGTGAGTTCCGCAACCTCACCCAAGGCAACAAAACTGTCGAAGCTTATCAGCGGGAGTTTCTGGACTTGTCCCGCTATGCTGAAGAAGACATTGCAACTGATGCACGCAGACAGGAGAAGTTCCGTGATGGCCTTCAAGCTGACATCAAGCTCGCACTTCTAGTGCATGACTTTGCCGATTTCGCCACCTTGGTGAATAAGGCCATCAATGTCGAGACTGGTCTGCAGGAATACCAGAGCTCTCAGAGGCGCAACCGTGACACGGGCTCATCTTCGGGCTCGCCCTCACAGAAGCGTAAGATATGGATCCCGAACAGCATGTATCGTCCAAATGCACCTGCTCCCAGGAAATCTTATGCTGCACCGCGTCTGCCTCCTCCACCATCTAAGCAGTCAAAGCTACCAGCTCCCCCACCTGGGGCTCCTGTTCCCACTCCCGATAATGGTCTGTGCTTCAAGTGTGGTCAACCGGGTCACTTTGCCAGGAACTGCTATCAGAACCAGAATCAACTGGCCCTTCCAGCAGCTGGCCGTGGTAACAACCAGCCCCGCAACAACAATGCTAAGTCTTATGGTCGTGCTCATGCCAACCACGTTGATCTCAGCGAAGCTCAAGACCAGCCTGCTACTGTGATGGGTACACTCCTCGTAAATTCAGTACCAGCATCCGTTTTATTTGATACAGGAGCATCCCACTCATTCATTTCAGCAGAATTTGCATTCCTGCATGGCATTCATTACGAAGAGATAAACACTCCGCTAGTGGTACACACCCCTGCGGGCCAATGTCAAACCTCTATGGTTAGTCGCGATGTTACTGTTGAAATTGAAGGACTGGAATTTCTTGTCTCTCCCATCGTACTGAAGTCCTGTAGCATTGATCTCATTCTGGGAATGAATTGGTTAAAAGCGCATACTGCTTCAATCGTTTGCACCACTAAGACCGTCCATCTGCTACACCCTTCAGATGAGATAGTTACTTACCAAGCCCATCTGGTGCAAAATGCCGAGGCAAGGCTCTATGCATTGAATGCATTGAACGCTGCACCACTCGAGGGCATTGAAAACATTCCCGTCGTGCGTGAATTCCTCGACGTCTTTCCTGAAGAACTTCCGGGGATTCCCCCTGCTAGAGCTGTCGAATTCATCATCGACTTGAAACCAGGCACCACTCCTATAGCCAAGCGACCCTACAAAATGCCGCCGCATGAACTCCTTGAGCTTAAGGAGGAAATCGACAAGTCTCTTCGCAAAGGATTCATTCGCCCAAGTTGCTCTCCTTGGGGAGCACCTTCTCTCTTTGTCAAGAAGAAGGATGGGACAAACCGGTTAGTTCAAGACTACCGTCCTATAAACCAAGCTACCATTCAGAATAAATACCCTCTTCCTCGGATCAATGATCTGTATGATCAACTGGCGGGTTCGTCAGTGTTCTCTAAGCTCGACTTGAGGTTGGGCTACCACCAGATCCGTGTTCGCGAAGAGGATATCCCAAAGACCGCCTTCGTGACTCGCTATGGTTCATACGAGTACACCGTCATGTCTTTCGGTTTAACCAATGCTCCAGCCACCTTCTCTCGTCTGATGAACTACATATTCATGGATTACCTCGACAAGTTCGTCGTGGTTTATCTGGATGATATCCTGATATTTTCCAAGAACGAAGAAGAACATGCTGAACATCTTCGACTTGTGCTGGAAAAGCTACGAGAACATCAACTATATGCCAAGTTCTCTAAATGTGAATTCTGGCTACCGGAAGTAACCTATCTTGGGCATGTCATCTCTAAGGATGGTATTGCCGTCAACCCCGAGCGAGTTCAGGCTATTCTTGATTGGACTCCTCCCAAGAACGTTAAGCAAGTCAGAAGTTTTCTCGGTCTCGCCAGCTATTGCCGTCGATTTGTCGAGAACTTCTCTAAGATCGCCAGGCCTCTGACTAACCTGTTGCATAAGGGCGTCAAGTTCCAATGGACAGACAAATGTCAGGAAAGTTTCCAGGCACTCAAAGACAAGTTGACTTCTGCCCCAGTTCTAGCTCCACCTGATACTAAGAAGGACTTCGTCATTTACTGCGACGCTTCCCGTCAAGGATTAGGCTGTGTCCTAATGCAAGACCGCAAAGTGATTGCTTATGCCTCTCGACAATTGCGCCCTCACGAAGAGAACTACCCAGTTCACGACCTCGAACTTGCTGCCGTCATTCATGCGCTGAAGCAGTGGCGACATTACCTTCTCGGTAATCGTTGCGAGATCTTCACTGACCACCAAAGTCTGAAGTATCTGTTTACTCAGCCAGATCTGAACCTCCGTCAGCAGAGATGGATGGAGCTTGTTGCAGACTTTGACTTGGGTATTTCCTATACGCCAGGCAAGGCTAATGTAATGGCTGATGCCTTGAGCCGCAAGTCTTACTGCAACCACCTCCAGGTTCATAAAGTTCAGCCCTCGCTTGTTGAAGAATTCAGGAAGCTGAACCTCCATATTGTTCCTCCGGGTGCACTCGCTCCCCCTCCTAAGAATTTGGCAAGGTGAACCTCCACGTTGTTACCCAGGGTTCCCTCAATACCCTAGTTGCTAAACCAGATCTCGAGGACAGCATCAAAAGGCTACAGAAGTATGACTCTGAAGCCCACAAGATTAAGCGCTACCTCGCAGAAGGAAAGCCCTCATTCTTCACCATTTCTGAAGATGGCACCCTATACTTCAAGGGCCGCCTAGTGGTGCCATGTGCAGAGAAAAACCTGGATATGACACAGGAAGTTATGAAAGAAGCTCATGATACGCCTCTATGTATCCATCCTGGTAGTACAAAGATGTACCAAGATATCCGTCAGAGATTCTGGTGGACTAATATGAAGCAAGACATTGCTCGTTATGTTGCTGAGTGTGACGTTTGCCGTCGTATCAAAGCAGAACATCAAAGGCCTGCTGGAACTCTGCAACCTATCTCTATTCCTGAATGGAAATGGGACCATGTTGAGATGGACTTCGTCACTGGATTTCCCAAATCGCAGAAAGGTAATGATGCTATTCTTGTCGTCATTGACCGGCTTTCCAAAGTTGCACATTTCCTGGCAGTCAAAGAAACGATCACTGCTAGCCAGTTGGCAACGCTCTATATGTCCAGGATTGTTTCACTCCACGGTATTCCATTGGTTATCAGCTCAGACCGTGGCAGCTTATTCACTTCAAGATTCTGGGCAAGTTTCCAAGAAGCAATGGGAACTCATCTGTCATTCAGTACTGCGTTTCATCCTCAATCGCAAGGACAAGTTGAACGCGTCAATCAAGTTCTCGAAGACATGCTTCGAGCTTGCGTTATTTCCTTCGGCAAGAAATGGGAGGAATCTCTCCCGTATGCTGAGTTCTCTTATAATAATAGCTATCAAGCTAGTCTGAAGATGGCCCCCTTCGAAGTGTTATATGGACGAAAGTGCCGAACCCCTCTGAACTGGTCAGAAACTGGGGAACGTCCACTCTTCGGTCCGGATATTATCCAAGATGCCGAAGAACAAGTCCGCATTATTCGCGAGAATCTCAAGACTGCTCAGTCACGTCAGAAGAGTCAGTATGACCGTCATCATAAAGACATGGTCTATCAACCTGGCGAAAAGGCTTATCTTCGAGTCACACCTATGAAGGGTGCTCACCGCTTCGGGATCAAGGGCAAACTAGCTCCTCGCTATATTGGCCCATTCACTATTCTCGAAAGGCGTGGAAAAGTGGCATACCAACTGGAACTACCGCCGAACCTTTCTCAGGTTCACGATGTGTTCCATGTGTCACAGCTCCGCCGTTGCTTCAAGGATCCAATCCGAGCTGTGGATCACGAAGTGCTCGAATTGCAGCAAGACCTCTCCTATAAGGAGCATCCGGTCCGCATTCTCGACCAAGCTGAACGCCGCACACGTCAGAAGGCGATCAAGTTTCTCAAAGTCCAGTGGTCGCACCATTCTGAAGATGAGGCCACTTGGGAACGAGAGGATCGTCTGCGCGAAGAATACCCCGCACTGTTTCCTTCTACCTCCTAAATCTCGGGACGAGATTTCTTGTAGTGGAGGAGATTTGTAACACCCTGGGAATCATGCTACAGTAACTCCCTGTGATTAAGCTAATCATGTTGCTAAACAGGGCTTGATCACATTTGAATCACCTTCCTTTCTAACTCCTAGTTCAAACGTCAAATATAATTAAAGTGAAAAATAAAAGTTTTCAAAAACTCAAACAAAAATGTTCAGTGGGTGCCAAATATTACACTGGTAATTATGGTGGAGAGAACACATTTTTATAAAATGCCTAAATGCTTTAAATGAAATAAAACAGAAAAGGGAATAAGCAAATAAAAAGAAAACAGAAACAGTCAGAGAAAAAGAAAAAAAGGAAAAGGGCCCGCTTCCCCCCCCCCCCACTGGCCCCCCCCGGCCCAAACTGGGCCGCCACCCGCGCCCCGACCCCGGCCCAGCCCACCTCACCCCCGCGTCCCCTTCCTGTTCCCCCGACCGGGTCGGAACAGGGGCGCGCTGCCGCCCGACCACCTCGCCGGCACCGACGCCGGAGGGGATAAGGGCGCCAGCCCCCGCGCCTCCTCGGGCCTCTCTCCCACTCACCCCCGCTCTCCCTCTCGGCCCCCGCGCCTCCCCCTTCCCTCCCCCGGATCCGCGCCGCCCCCCTCTTCCCCACGCCCGACGCGCTCGCCGCCGTTCCCCTCGTTCACGCGGCCATCGTGCCCCACTCGCCACCTCGCCGTGTCGTACGACGTCGCCGCCCTTGACTACCCCCCCTCCGCCTCTCCGTCGAAGCTCGGAGCCACTGCATCGGCCTCCCCGAGCTCGCCTTCATCTTCGGGCGCCGGCGACCCCCTTCTTCCCCGGCGACGACCTGCTGCTACTAAGCCACCCACGGGCCTTTCTTGCACCGCGCGGTGAGCTCCTCTACCTCCTCCCCCTCTCCGTTAGCTCGCCCGCGCTCCGTAGCTGCCCCCCACGCGCGCCCGAACGCCGCGCCGCGAAGCTCGCCACCGGCGGGTCTCCGGTGACCAAATGGTCACGGGCTCAAGCCCGTACAGCTCCCACCGCACGTAGAAGCTCCCCAGCCCCTCCGCTTTTCGATAGCTCGCCGTAGCCATGTCCCCGTCGAGCACCCGTGCGCGCCGCCGCCTCCGCCGCTCGCCGGCGCCGATTCCGGCCGAGTCCGGCGAAGCCCCGGCCACCCCTGGATGCGGCGCTGCGAGTTCTTTCGAATGGGCCTAGCCCCGTTCCTCCCCGAGCCCCGTAGCGCGATTCCGGCCAACTCCGGCGAGGGACCGCCGCGGTTTTGGTCGCCGGAGTTGCGCCGGCGCCGGCCGCCGACGTGGCTGGCCTGGCCCCACCCCCAGTGTCCCTGCCAGTGGCCCCCACGGGCCCAGTTGACTGGGTTGACCCAGTCAACTGCTGACTGGGCAGGCCCAGTCACTGACATGCGGGCCCCGCCGCAGAAATTAAAAAAATAAAGAAAAAGAAAATGTTTTATAAATAAAAATAATTAGTTTAGCTAAACACTCACTGACATGTGGGGCCCATCCCTCTAATTATACTGTTAGATTAGTTTAATTAAGTATTAGACTAACAGAGGCTGACATGTGGGTCCCACTGGACCCACCTGTCTGGTTTGACTGGTCAGCCGACCTGTTGACTTGCTGACGTCAGCATTGCCTCATGCTGACGTCATAATTCATTTTTCTTAATATAAATAATTCCAGAAATTCAAATAAACTTTGAAAATTCATATCTTTTAAACCGTAACTCGGATGAAAATGTTTTCTATATGAAAGTTGCTCAGAACGACGAGACGAATCCGAATACGCAGTCCGTTCATCCACCACACCTCCCTAACCTATCGAACTAGCAACTTTCCCCCTCCGGTCCGTCTGTCCGAAAACGCGAAACATCGGGAATACCTCCCGGATGTTCCCCCCCTTCACCGGTACCACCTACTGTCGCGTTAGGGCACCCCTAGCACCGCTCATTGTCATGTCACGCATCGTCATGCTTATGTTTGCATTGTATTTACTGTTTCTTCCCCCTCTTCTCTCCGGTAGACTACGAGACCGACACTGCTGCTGCCCAGTTCGACTACGGAGTCGACGACCCCTCCTACTTGCCAGAGCAACCAGGCAAGCCCCCCCCTTGATCACCAGATATCGCCTACTCTACTCTCTACTACTTGCATTAGAGTAGTGTAGCATGTTACTGCTTTCGATATCCTATTCTGATGCATAGCCTATCCTTGCTACTACTGTTGTTACCTTTACCTGCAATCCTACATGCTTAGTATAGGATGCTAGATTTCCATCAGTGGCCCTACATTCTTGTCCGTCTGCTGTGCTATACTATCGGGCCGTGATCACCTGGGCGGTGATCACGGGCATATACTTATATACTATATACATGACACATGTGATGACTAAAGTCGGGTCGGCTCGTAGGAGTACCCGCAAGTGGATCTTTGTGGCGGAGCGACAGGGCAGGTTGAGACCGCCTAGGTAAGAGGTGGGCCTGGCCCTGGTCGGCGTTCGCGGATACTTAACACGCTTAACGAGATCTTGGTATTTGATCTGAGTCTGGCCATTTGGTCTATACGCACTAACCATCTACGTGGGAGTAGTTATGGGTATCCCGACGTCGTGGTATCAGCCGAAGCTCTTTTGACGTCAGCGACTGAGTGGCGCGCGCCGTGTTGGACCGCTTTGACGTAACCGCCGTGATCGTGTGGGTTGCTAGGTCTGCTCGCGGCCGCGTTCGCAACGTGCAGGTGTGCATAGGGCGATGGGCCCAGACCCCTGCGCGCATAGGTTTAGACCGGCGTGCTGACCTCTCTGTTGAGCCTAGGTGGGGCTGCGACGTGTTGATCTTACGAGGCCGGGCATGACCCAGAAAAGTGTGTCCGGCCAATTGGGATCGAGCGTGTTGGGTTATGTGGTGCACCCCTGCAGGGAAGTTTATCTATTCGAATAGCCGTGTCCCTCGGTAAAAGGACGACCCGGAGTTGTACCTTGAGCTTATGACAACTAGAACTGGATACTGAATAAAATACACCCTTCCAAGTGCCAGATACAACCCGGTGATCGCTCTCTAACAGGGCGACGAGGAGGGGATTGCCGGGTAGGATTATGCTATGCGATGCTACTTGGAGGACTTCAATCTACTCTCTTCTACATGCTGCAAGATGGAGATGTCCAGAAGCGTAGTCTTCGACAGGACTAGCTATCCCCCTTTTATTCCGGCATTCTGCAGTTCAGTCCACTGATATGCCCCTTTACACATATACCCATGCATATGTAGTGTAGCTCCTTGCTTGCGAGTACTTTGGATGAGTACTCACGGTTGCTTCTCTCCCTCTTTTCCCCCTTTCCTTTCTATCTGGTTGTCGCAACCAGATGTTGGAGTCCAGGAGCCAGACGCCACCGTCGACGACGACACCTACGGCACTGGAGGTGCCTACTACTACGTGCAGGCCGCTGACGACGACCAGGAGTAGTTAGGAGGTCCCAGGCAGGAGGCCTTGCCTTTTCGATCGTTGCTACTTTTGTGCTAGCCTTCTTAAGGCAAACTTGTTTAACTTATGTCTGTACTCAGATATTGTTGCTTCCGCTGACTCGTCTGTGATCGAGCACTTGTATTCGAGCCCTCGAGGCCCCTGGCTTGTATTATGATGCTTGTATGACTTAATTATGTTGTAGAGTTGTGTTGTGATATCTTCCCGTGAGTCCCTGACCTTGATCGTACACATTTGCGTGCATGATTAGTGTACGGTCAAATCGGGGGCGTCACAGAAGAGGTGGTCAACTTGGGGAAGAAGACCCCCTTTATATAGTGGGAGGAAAGATCCAACCGTTACCCACTTATTCAGCCCGCAACATGCGGTACTACCGCACATACACACGGTACTACCGCAAGGGCATGTGGTACTATCGCTCGTGCGGCAGGGGCCAGACGAGGCCCTGTTGCGTATAGCAACGAGCGATAGAACAGCCGGAGTGGTACTACCGCGCGCCCTTGCGGTACTACCGCAAGGCAGGGTTCAATCTGGGCTGGGATGGCACGGACTAATAAAATTACATCCGTGGCTACTTCCGCTGAGTTTCGGTCTTTGCAAAAATCCGGCACGGTACTACCGCTCACATGGAGCGATACTACCGTGTAGGGTGCGGAAGTAAAAAATTACTTCCACCCCTACTTCCGCGCATGCCAGCGTTCTGGGCCACAGGCCATGGTAGTACCGCTTGCTAGGAGCGGTACTGCCGCACAACGCGGTACTACCGCTACCCTCGGCGGTACTACCATGGACAGCTGCGGTACTACTGCTCCCTTGAGCAGTACTATCGCACGCCACAGAACAATAGCACTTGGAGGCCTTCATCTTCGGAAAGACAGGGGAAAATGATCGGTGCTCCAATGAAGCGAGGGAAAGGTGGTGCAAAGGAACAGATGTGTACATGTTGATTCCACCCTAACCTTTCCGAAGCGGACCCCCTCTTAATAGTACGACTTTCCTACGACTCAAATCCACTGAAAAGAAACATAGAGAAACACCGTCTTCGATAGGCTCCGAGGGGCACCGAGTCGTCTTGTGCCTAGACATGAGATATCTGAAATGCTCAATGCACACGATCAGTCCATAAATGCATTGTCATCAATCACCAAAACCACATAGGGAGAAATGTGCCCTTACAGAGAGGAATTGAACACCAAATTGACTTGATACCTGGCGCCTCACTACCCAATCATGCGTCGTACGGAACTAATCCTGAGGAGACTAAGGAGTTTCAGCGACAAGTTCATGAACTACTCGAAAAAGGTTACATTCGTGAATCCCTTAGTCCATGTGTTGTACCAATTTTACTTGTTCCCAAAAAAGACGGTACTTCACGTATGTGTGTCGATTGTAGAGCCATCAATAATATTACAATTCGATATCATCATCCTATTCCTAGATTAGATGACATGCTTGATGAACTCAGTGGCTCAGTTGTGTTTTCTATAGTGGACTTGCGTAGTGGCTACCATCAAATTCGTATGAAACTAGGTGATGAATGGAAAACTGCTTTCAGAACTAAATTTGGTTTATATGAGTGGTTAGTTATGCCTTTTGGATTGACTAATGCACCTATTACTTTCATGAGACTTATGAATGAAGTCTTGCAAGCTTTCATTGGACGATTTGTGGTTATACTTCGATGATATTCTGATTTATAGTAAGTCACTAGAGGAACACTTAGACCATTTGCGTGCTGTTTTTTCTGCTCTGCGTGATGCACGTTTATTTGGTAATATCGAGAAGTGCACTTTTTTGCATAGATCGAGTCGCTTTTCTTGGCTATGTTGTGACAACACAGGGAATTGAAGTTGATAAAGCCAAGGTTGAAGCGATCCAGAGTTGGTCGACTCCTAACTCGGTCACACATGTACGAAGTTTTCTCAGACTTGCTGGGTTCTACCGCCGGTTCGTGAAGGATTTTAGTACCATCGCAGCGCTGCTCAACGAGCTCACAAAGAAAAATGTGCCATTTGTTTGGATCGACGCACAAGAGGAAGCCTTCACTATTCTTAAAGATAAGCTTACACACGCCCCTTTGCTGCAATTACCTGATTTCAATAAGATGTTTGAATTAGAATGTGATGCTAGCGGCATTGGTTCGGGCGGTGTTTTATTGCAAGAAGGCAAACCAGTAGCATACTTTAGTGAAAAACTCAGTGGGCCTAGTCTGAATTATTCAACATATGATAAATAACTTTATGCACTAGTTCGAACTTTGGAGACATGGCAACATTATTTATGGCCTAAGGAGTTTTTCATACATTCTGATCATGAATCACTCAAGCATATTAGACTGAAACGTAGACATGCAAAATGGGTTGAATTTATTGAATCTTTTCCTTATGTTATTAAGCACAAGAGAGGGAAGGAGAATGTTATTGCCGATGCATTGTCTAGACGCTATACCATGTTATCACAACTTGACTTCAAAAAATTTGGACTTGAAACTATAAAAGAGCAATATGCTAATGATGTCGATTTTAAAGATATATTGCTCAATTGCAGAGAGGGTAGGACTTGGAACAAGTTCGTCATTAATGACGGATTTGTTTTTCGTGCTAATAAGCTATGCATCCCAGATAGCTATGTTCGTCTTTTGTTGTTACAGGAGGCGCATGGCAGAGGACTTATGGGACATTTCGGCATCAAGAAGACAGAAGACATTCTTGTTGGTCATTTCTTCTAGCCAAAAATGAGAAGGTATGTGGAGAGATATGTTGCACACTGCACGACATGCCAAAAAGCTAAGTCACGCTTGAACCCACATGGTTTATATATGCCTCTTCCTGTTCCTAGCACTCCTTGGGAAGATATATCTATGGACTTTGTATTAGGACTGCCTAGAACACGACGGGGGAGGGATAGTATGTTTTTTGTTGTCGATAGATTATCTAAGATGACACATTTTATACCTTGTCATAAAAGTGACGATGCTACTCACATTGCTGATTTGTTCTTTCGTGAAGTAGTTCGTTTGCATGGTGAGCCAAATACAATTGTTTCTGATCGTGACACAAAATTTCATAACCACTTTTGGAGGGTATCGTGGACAAAATTGGGGACTAAGCTTTTATTTAGTACTACATGTCATCCTCAAACAGATGGTCAAACTGAAGTGGTTAATCGAACATTGTCTACTATGCTTAGGGCTGTTTTGAAAAAGAACTTAAAAATGTCGGAAGAATGTTTACCTCATGTAGAGTTTGCTTATAATCGTTCAATTCATTCTACCACAAAGTTATGCCCTTTTGAGATTGTTTATGGATTTATACCTCGTGCGCCTATTGATTTATTACCCGTTCCATCTTCGGAGAAGGTAAACCTTGATGCTAAAGAACGTGCTGAGCTAGTATTGAAAATGCATGAGATGACTAAGAAAAAAATTGAACGCATGAATGCCAAGTATAAACTTGCTGGTAGTCAGGGTAGGAAAAGTATTGTGTTTGAACCAGGTGATTTAGTATGGTTACATTTTCGAAAAGACCGCTTCCCTGATTTACGTAAATCAAAATTAAAGCCTTGTGTGGGTAGACCTTTTAAATTGCTTGAAAAAATAAACGAGAATGCTGATAACCCACAAGTATAGGGGATCGCAACAGTTTTCGAGGGTAGAGTATTCAACCCAAATTTATAGATTCAACACAAGGGGAGCCAAAGAATATTTGAAGGTATTAGCCACTGAGTTGTCAATTTAACCACACATGGAGATTAATTATCTGCAGCAAAGTGATCAATAGAAAAAGTAGTATGATAGTTTTGATAATAGTAGCAGCAGCAACGGTAACGGTAACGGTGATAGCAGTAATTTTGTAGCAAGTGCAATAGTAACGATAGCAATAGTAACTTAGCAAGAACAATATAAGATAAATTCGTAGGCATTGTATCGGTAATTTGTTGGATGATATTCATCATGTGACAGTCATAACCTAGGGCGATACGGCACTAGCTCCAGTTCATAAATATAATGTAGGCATGTATTCCGTAAATAGTCATACGTGCTTATGGAAAGAACTTGCATGACATCTTTTGTCCTACCCTCCCGTGGCAGCGGGGTCCAATTGGAAACTAAGGGATATTAAGGCCTTCTTTTAATAGAGAACCGGAACAAAGCATTAACACACGGTGAATACATGAACTCCTCAAACTACGGTCATCACCGGGAGTGGTCCCGACTATTGTCACTCCGGGGTTGCCGGATCATAACACATATTAGGTGACTATAACTTGCAAGATCGGATCTAGAACATGGATATAAACGGTAAAGTAATATTTTTGGTATTTTTGGTTTATGGAACGGAAAGTAAAAGGTTGCAAAGAAAGTAAATAGGAAACTAGAATTGTAGATTGGAAACTTATATGATGGAAAATAGACCCGGGGGCCATAGGTTTCACTAGAGGCTTCTCTCAAGATAGGAATTATTACGGTGGGTGAACAAATTACTACCGAGCAATTGATAGAAAAGCGCAAAGTTATGATGATATCTAAGGCAATGATAATGAATATAGGCATCACGTCCGTGTCAAGTAGACCAAAATGATTCTACATCTACTACTATTACTCCACACATTGACCGCTATCCAGCATGCATCTAGAGTATTAAGTTCATAAAGAACGGAGTAACACATTAAGCAAGATGACATGATGTAGAGGAATTAACTCAAGCAATATGATGGAAACCCCATCTTTTTATCCACGACGGCAACAATACAATATGTGCCTTGTTGCCCCTACTGTCATAGGGAAAGGACACCGCAAGATTGAACCCAAAGCTAAGCACTTCTCCCATTGCAAGAAAAACCAATCTAGTTGGCCAAACCAAATCGATAGTTCGAAGAGACTTGCAAAGATATCAAATCATGCATATAAGAATTCAGAGAAGATTCAAATAATATTCATAGATAAGTTGATCATAAATCCACAATTCATCGGATCTCGGCAAACACACCGCAAAAGAGTATTACATCGAATAGATCTCCAAGGACATTGAGGAGAACTTTGTATTGAGAATCAAAGAGAGAGAGAAGAAGCCATCTAGCTACTAGCTATGGAGCCGTAGGTCTGAGGTAAACTACTCACGCTTCATCGGAGAGGCAATGGTGTTGATGTCGAAGCCCTCCGTGATCGAATCCCCCTCCGGCAGGATGCCGGAAAAGGCCCCAAGATGGGATCTCACGGGTACAGAAGGTTGCGGCAGTGGAAAAGTGTTTTTGTGGCTCCCCAGGAAGTTTTTGGGGTATAAGAGTATATATAGGAAGAAGATCTAGGTCAGGGGGTCACCGAGGGGCCCATAAGGTTGGGGCGGGCCCTACCCCCCTGGGTGTGCCCTCCACCCTTGTGGCCGCCTTGTGGCTCTTCTGACTTGCACTCCAAGTCTCCTGGGTGTCTACTGGTCCAAGAAAATCATCGCGAAAGTTTTATTCCGTTTGGACTCTGTTTGGTATTCCTTTTCTGCGAAACTCTAAAACAAGGAAAAAAACAAAAACTGGCACTGGTCTAGGTTAATAGGTTAGACCCAAAAATCATATAAAATAGCATATTAATGCATATGAAACACCCAAAACAGATAATATAATAGCATGGAACAATCAATATTTATAGATACGTTGGAGACTTATCAACCAACAACAGTCATGGGGGAGTTTTGTTTAATTATTTGCATTTTTTGAGTTCGGGACTGGGTGTCGGTGTACAAAAGTAGGGGCTCTCCTTTTGACCCCTTTACTTGTGCACGGGCAGTCAGAGCCACGCGCTGCAGCCACACTGTGACACCCAAAATTTCATTTGGATTTTTCAAAAAATTTACTTGACTTGAGGGAGCTGATTTAAAAAAAATTCTTCAAAAGAACCCTCCCTTTCAAAATATTTTTTTATGGCAAGAGTTTTATTTGGATTCACCCAAGACTTGTTTTTGGTCTTGGAGGTTCTTGCTTTTTATTTTTGGACTCAAGCCAAAATGCTTTTCACTTGGGAAAAATGTCTTTTGAAAATTTCTTTGAAAATACTCTATAGCTTTTGGAATAATCCTTTACCACTTTCAACAAATCTCTCTTGCCATGACCTTAGTGCAAATCCACTCTCATAAACCTTTCCTTATCTTTGGATCATGACTTACTTCAAATCCAGCAAGTTGGACCTCACCATATTTTTATTTTCCACTTATTTCTTATCAAAACAATTTCTACCTTATATCTTGATCATTGGAGGTTTACAAAGGAACTACTCTTTCTGCTTTGATTTTTGCCCCCAAACCTTTTTCCCTTCCTAGTCCTTTGAACCCTCAACCAAGATCCATGAAGATCCATTGGTCTCCAGTTCAAATTTTTCAAACTATACTTGCTGCAAGTTTGGACCAGATTTGCCAAATTTGATGAAATTCATTCAAATCCTTCTCCAAAAATTCTGAGTAAAATCAGGCAGCCTCTGGGTGCATTGAGTGGTCACCTCACCAAGCCCCAGCTCCAGGAAAATTTTCTTCATACCTAATCATTTCATCGAACACCTTCAGAGCACTGTCAATATCAGGTTCAGTCAAATTCAGTTAACAGTGGCTGAATCACTGTCGTTTTCTTCAGTGTCTGTTGTCGATCTCGCCAGTGCCCGGCGTCGCCGTGTTTCCTGTCCCCTCCCCCTTGTCCTCTGCACCGCACGAGCGCCTGGATGCTTGCGGGCGTCGGCGACGAGCTGGAGGAGGTGCGCCGCCCCGTGACCGACGCCAGCGGCGGCTTTGCGGCCGCCAGAGAGAGGCGCAGCGCAGACGGCGCCACCCAGCGCCGCCCAAGCCACCGGAGAGCGCCGCGTGGTCTTCCACTCCCCAGTGCGCGCTGCCACCCTCGTCGTGAACCGCTGGGCGCGGAGCGCGCTCTCTGCCGCCGTCGTGCCCGTGCGGCCACCCCACCGTGGACCGGCGCCATTACGCCAAGACCGACCAGGATTAGCGGGGGAACGGCACCAGTACACCTCACTGATGCTGCCTGGCCACCTAAACTCCTTGCCAAGCCGCTGCCTCGCCGTAATTGCTCGCCGGAGCAACCCCGTTCACGGCCACCCCTCGAGCCGCCTATAAATAGAGGCCCCGAGCTCCAGCTAGTACCCACACCACCTCTACACTCCACCAAGACCCTGCCTAGCCACTGGAAGAGCCCCGAGGAAGTCTCCTTCCTCAACTCCGGCCGCCGCGACCCGCCACGGGATCCAGCTCGATTCGCTCCCGTGCGTGCACCTCTGCCTCCCATCTCTTGCCAGTAGCTCTCTAGTGCATCCCTCCTTCTGACCCGCGCTTCAATTCGAAGTTTGCAGCACACCACCGGAGTTCCCCACCATCGCCCGAGCCGCCGTCCGCCGGAGAAAGTGTCGCCGTCGACGTGGTGCTCCCCGACGCCCAAGTCCACCACCCACCGACGCGGAAGGACACGCTGATACTCTTGGTACACTCCGATCTCCCTGACTCGCCGTGGTTCGACGCCGGCGACCACCGCAGCCTTCGGGCGCCGGCGAGGTCTTTCAAACCTGACATGTGGACCCCCCACGTCAGCCTCTCTTTCTTTCCCCGCGAACCGTTTTCTGTTGGCGCCTTCGGGCAGAGTACGTTTTCTCTGTGGGCTTGCGCGTTTCTATTCGAACCGTTTTCTGTTTTCTCAGTTAAACCCCTGGAACTTTTCTGTTTCATTACAGATGAGTCCCTGGACAGAAACCCTTATAACTTTTTAATAAAAAGTGATTTTTGAGTGATTCTTTTTCTGACGGTCTTAAAATTTTGTCTAGTTTTTTATGGGATTTATTTGAAAAAATTTGGAACAACTTTTATGCACGCGTTGGTTTTCACGTTAGTATGCTTTTTCGCTATACCGTAGGTTCCGGAAGAGGTGACGGAGCCGCGAACTTCGCCGAGCTAGACTCCGACTTCTCCGAACCAGGCAAGCATGTTTGAACCTTTGATATGATAGGTGTTTGCATGATTGCGTGAAAGGTTGTGCATGGCATACGAGTATCGGTGAGCACCTCGTTGCATGTGAGGCAACTACCCGTGTGTTCCAAAGTTACGGTGATCTCTGATGAGAGATGGCCTAGTCATGTGGTGACATGAAGGGCAGTAAGGTGGTACTGTTGTAGCATGCCAGCCTTACGTCATCCGTTAAATTCCGACGTTAACGTGGACGGAGTCACGTTATCGTTCTTCCCCCTTCCGTGCTACCACATGTTTTCTGCCAGAATGCGGTTTAGTAAGTTGGTAACCTCTTTCCGTGTACACACCAAACAGAGGGGCCGGGATGATGGTTCCATGGCCCTGGATTAAAGCCAGTCATCCGGTCAGGGGGCATGGGTGTTTCCGGTTGGGACCGAGAGGGGGGCACCCCTTAGAGCGCGCGTATAGAAATTTTGATCCCATGCTACGCGAGGTTGTAGCCTCCCCGTCTCAAGGTTTTTCTTGAACGTTGCCGAGGGTGATTCCTGGCTTCGGAATGTTGAATGGGTGTGTACTGGTTAGACGTGTTTCTTCCAAAACACCGTAGACGGAACTAGTCCCCGTGACTACTGAAATCCGTTGGCTGTGGTTAAAGTACAAACTCTGCAGAGTCAAATCCTTTCGAGTCATCGTATCCATGGTCAAGTATCGTGATCAGTGTATCCATATCTATGTCAAGTCCTCGTGGTTTGTTCTTCTTTCCGGTAAGTGAGCATGAGTAGTAGACTTAGCTGAACGTTACTCCTGTGGATGGACTAACCCTGTTGTTTATCTCATGCCTGATTATTCTCTGGATATGATTTAAATTCTTGAGCTAATAAGATGTTAAGTTATGAAGCCCTTTATGTGATGTCGCTCAGACGTCCGACTGTGGCATGTTTGTCTTTTATTCCCAATATAAGCCCTTTATGTGATGTCGCTCAGACGTCCGACTGTGGCATATTGATTATTTACTTTTGATATAAGCCCTTTATGTGATGTCGCTCAGACGTCCGACTGTGGCATGCACTATCTTTTATTTCCTTTTATAAGCCCTTTATGTGGTGTCGCCCTGACGCCCGACTGCGGCATTATTATTCTTGCAGTTTCCTCTCGAGGAGTCATTCAGACCCTCGTTTGGCACCCAGTATTTATTTTGGGATTTCGGGAGGACTACCGCCCGACTTCTCTGTTATTTTCCCATGCATTATTATCTCTATGTCTGAACGCACTTGTTAATCTGTTCATATGCTTCATGTTTACATTTGTTATATCTTATGTCCGAACTGTCTTGCGAGTACTTTCATAGTACTCACCTGGCTTGTTGATTTGGCCAGATGTTGACGAAGGCGATCTCTTGGATGAAGAGTTTGATAGTGCGTCCGACACCTAGAGGAGTCCCAGTCAGTCCTGTGCGATCCCGGATATTGGTCACTTGTATTATATACGCTTCCGCCACCCGCAATAAGTCTCCTCGAGCCTCACTCCGACGCTCGAAGAGCTGTAGTTTTCAGGAGTCATATCACCCACTTCGCAGTGATATTTCCACCACCGTCGTTATCGTGAGTTAGTAGTCATGCCACCCTATCCGCCGTTATGTTTTATCGGCATTCATGTAATAAATTGTTGAGCAGTCTCCGCTCAACCTTGTATTATATTCAGTACTCCTGGTATTTTTTTCTTCTGTGACCAAGATATCGTCTACCAGTGAGAAGGAATTCTTCTTTACTGGTCCGTAAAAGGGATTGGTCTCTCAATAAATATTTTATTGAAAAACCGGTCGTGACACACACTTAGCAGGGCAAAGGAGGGAAGCCGGAGAGCAGCCGAAGCACAAGACAACGCCAAGACCAAAAACACAAGACAAGCGAAGGGGCGAGGTAGGCTCCCCCGGCAGGCCCCTTGCCGGGGCAGCTTGCCCAACACCAGCAGAGCGAGCCACCCTTGAGCCCAAGGGTTCCAAATGCCGTCAGCAAACTACATTGGAGCTAGGGCTCGGGAGGCACCTCCGCGGTGGCATGCAGATCATTGTCAAGATCATAAGTACGCGAGATCAGATGAGGACCAGAAGACGGCGACCCTCGGCAGGATCCTAGCCGAGGAAATTAACAAGACCCTCGGCAAGCGTCTTGCCGGGGACGACTACAACGCCACGGCAAGACCCTTGCCGGGCCCCCGGCAAGGCCCTTGCCGAGGGCGTCGGCGGGGCCACTGCCAGGCCCGCGCCAGCCAAGACTCCGCCGCCGTTCGCATGCAGCTACGAGCCCAACCAGCTGGGCAGGCGCCTGCGTGGCAACATGCGACTTCCAGGCCAACTCAGCAAGCACCTGCGTGGAGGCATGCAGATCTTTGTGAAGGTCCTGCCACCGCGCCACCTTAGCAGCCTGCCTGCCTACATGGCGCTGCATGCACCGCTGGCCTGGGCACGTGTCAAAGCAAGGCGAAGCGGCGACGGACGGGACGGGCCTCGTTCCCGTCCCCGATAAAGCTAATGGACACCTAAGTAGCGCATTTAATGCACTTTGTCCCGTAATGCCGAGCGATAAGCTCGCGCACTATGCGCCTTTCCACCTCCTGTGTGGCACTGTGGCAACCCCTTTTGCCTATAAAAGGAGGCCCAAGTCATACTGGAGGGCGATTCGGCTCTTTGAAACTACGCGGCCACCGTAGCTAGTTGAAGAGCTCAAGGACACTCTGAAATACATCCACCAAAGCAGCACTAGGGTTTTACGCATCCTCGCGGCCCGAACCTGGGTAAACGATCCGTGTGCTAGCTCCTAAACCTACTCTTCTCACGACCCCGTGCCCGCCGACCGTAGAAGGTATCCCAGTGATCCCATAGGTGTCGTTCTCACCGACACTGGGAATCCCTATTACCACCCTTTTCTCGTGCGATGGTGAGTGAATAAACACTCAACCTGAGAATAACCCGCTTAGCATGGAAGATACCGACCACCTCCTATCGTTCCATGAACGATCCAGGCACACAAAAAGGATATTTATTTGAAGTTTTTAAAGGTGGCACATGCAAATTTACTTAGGACAGCAGGGTAATACCGCATATAGGTAGGTATGGTGGACTCATCTGGAATAGCTTGGGTTCAAGGTTTTTGATGTACAAGCAGAATTCCCACTTAGTACAGGCGAAGGCTAGCAAATAGGTTGAGAAGCGGCCAGCTAGAGAGCAACAACGGTCATGAACATGCATTATGCATAAGTAACATTGGACACTAGCATGAGTAGGATATGAACACCATGAACATAAATATCATAGAGGCTATGTTGGTTCTGATTCAACTACATGCATGAACATGTGCCAAGTCAAGCCACTCGATAATTCAGAGGAGGATACCATATCATCATACTACATCACAATCATTTTAACGCAATGTTGATATCCAAGATAAAACATTATCCACTCCTAGCTACTTATGCATGGCATGAGAAACTATAATCTCTAATTGTCATTGCAAACATGTTTAATCATAATGGGCTGAATCATGGATACTAGGTTAAACATATTTACAAAAACAGAACAAGTCGAGTTCATACCCGTTTCTCTCTGCCACGGCCAGTTCATCGAATATCGTCATTATTGCATTTCACTTGCACGACCAAACGATAAGGAAATAATAATAGTGCAAGAATGCAATGGGCTAAGCTGGAATCTGCAAACATTTTATTCAACAAGAGAAGACAAGGTAAAATGGGCTCTTTGTTAGATCAACAATAATGCATATAAGAGCCACTTGACATTTTCATCGTGGTCTTCTCCTTGGCACGACTTGAATGAAAAGAAAAGAAATTCAGAGAAACACACTGAAATATTTTTTGGAGTTTTTGGTTTTCTTGAACAAGCAAATAAAAGGGGAAAGCAAAAACGAGAAAAACTATTTACACGGGAAAGCTTCCAACAAGCAAAAGAAGGACAAGGAAATCTTTTTGTTTTTCTAAGGTTTTTCAAACACACAAGAAGAAAGAGAGAAAATGAATTTAACATGGATAATACAATGAAAAAGTGTGGACACCGACAACTGGAATGAGGCGTGTGAACATGAATGTAATGTCGGTGGAAAACATGTACTCCCCCAAGCTTAGGCTTTTGGCCTAACTTGGTAAGCAGTCAGTAGCCTGGATAGTAGTTGGAGTGGTAGCTCATGGAGGCTCTTGGTGCAGATGCCTCGGCCTGCCGTGCTGCCTCAACCGCAGCGTTGTGGGCTCGGGCCTCGCTTTCAAGAACGAAATATCTTCCCTTGCTGTGATAATCAAAGAGAGCAGGCGCAGGCAAATATGTGTGCACAACAGATGCTTGGTTAAACAACAAATTATAGGTGAAATTATGAATATCTCCTTTAAGGATCTTATGACCTTTCATAGCATCAAAGTCTAAATACTGCGTGGGTAGAATAGGATCAAAGGGCAAAGGTGAAACACCCAGCTCTCTCGCTAAACGTGTGGCATAAATTCCACCATAGAAATAGCCACTATTAGCGTTGTGTTGTAACCTGTGTGCAATAATAGCCCCAAGATTATAACTTTTATCACCAGTGAGAGCGGTGCGTATGAGGCTCAAGTCTGGAGCACAAAGTGTACTACAATCTTGCTTGCCTACTGTACATTTTCCATTAAATAAAGCAAAGTACTGAATTGCGGGAAAATGAATGCTCTTTATCCTTCCTTGCGTCACTCCCCTCATCTCGCCGTAGCAAAGACTAGTCAAGAATGATTGGTACTCAGCCCTCGGCGGTTCGTCAAGCGAACCCCAGAATGGGAGCTTGCAGTGGTGAACAAATCTCTTTAGTGATAAGGTGAATGGATTTTCATACAGTTTAAATGACACCCTAGACTCACGTGGATGAAATTTAAATTCTTTGACAAATGATTCAGTGAGAGTGTGGTGTTGATCGCACTTATCTGAAATGTAGGGACCGAGACCGGCATTGTGAACATATTGCTCAAATTCCTCTTTAATGCCCACACGCACCATGTAATCATTGCATGGCCATAGGCATGTTTTGGTGGCGGCATCTCGAATGGAACTTTCACTTGGTTCAACATAAGACCGATGAGCGGAGTTATCGCTAGAAGATGCCCCTAGGATCTCCTCCTCGAAGAACTCCTTCCAAATAGGTTCATCATGTCCGCGTACAATTTTCTGAAAAATTTTAGGTGGCAAAACTTCATCAACAAAACTTTATACAATTGATAGCAACTACTCACAGGGATACATAGAGGCCATAGCAAGCATTCAAACTACTTAGAACTCTAAGAATTCAACATGCAAGATCATCTACAGCAGCACTAAGAGTAGCTAATTATTCAAAATATAAACCACTAAAACAAAAACAAATTGGACAAACGGTGGAGTCACATACCAAGCAACAATCCCCCGAAACAGTTTCGAAGACGGGGCTTCGAGCAAAGAGATCGAAATCTGTGGGTTTGAGAGCAAGAACACGAGAGAGAGAGAGAGAGAGAGAGAGAGAGAGCAATGGAGAATTTTTTCTGGAGGTAAGTGATGATGTGGTGTGAAGGGATAAGTGAGGGGTCCCACGTGGGGACCACAACCCACCAGGGTGCGCCTGGGGGTCCTGGCGCGCCCAGGTGGGTTGTGCCCACCTGGTGCACCTCTCTCTGATATTATTTGCACCAAAAATTATTAAATATTCAGAAAAAATCGTATTAATTTTTCAGAGCATTTTGAGAACTTTTATTTTTGGGTCATTTTTTATTGCACGGGAAATTCGGAAAACAGACAAAACCTGGCATTTTATTTTATTTAACTAATAAAAACATAAAACAAAAAGTAGGGACAGAAGGTAGTGCTTACTAAATTCATCAACTTCATACCTCTCAAAAATGATCCATCAATAAGGTTGATCAAGTCTTATTAACAACCACTTTCGATTAGCATGAAACTGAAGAACTTTCGTAAATCACTAAGTTACCTCAACGGGGATGTGAATATCCCCAACAATAAGAATTTTATACTTCTTTTTAATAGTAGGTAGAGGTAGTTGAAAACTTCCAATAGTGATTGTCGGAGATTTTTCAATAATATTAATACCATTCACTTTGAATTGTTTCTTCGGAAAGTGCACCGTATGCTCATTACCATTGATACGAAAAGTGACCTTGATTTTATTGCAATCAATAACAGCCCCTGCAGTATTCAAGAATGGCCTACCAAGGATAATCGACATATTGTCGTCCTCGGGCATCTCACGTATAACAAAGTCAGTCAAAATAGTAACATTAGCAACAACAACGGGCACATCCTCACAAATACCGATAGATATGGCAGTTGATTTGTCAGCCATTTGCAAAGATATTTCAGTAGGTGTGAGTTTATTCAAATCAAGTCTTTTATATAAAGAGAAAGGCATAACACTAACACCATCTCCTAAATCACACAAAGCAGTTTTCACATAATCTCTTTTGATGGAGCAAGGTATAGTTGGTATTCCCGGATCTCCAAGTTTTTTAGGTACTCCATCTTTAAAAGTATAATTAGCAAGCATAGTGGAGATTTCAACTGCCGGTATTTTTCTCTTATTGGTGATGATGTCTGACGGTATCTTGGACCAGGGGGTACTCACCACGTCGTCTCCCAATCAGTTGGATTGGGCTGAGGACCCCCATGGCCGTTTACTCATGGGCCTGTTCGGACAGCCGAAGTATACACGAGGAAGATTCCACAAGACTTGGTGATCAAGACAAGGACTCCTCTCCACCGGCGTATTCGACTAGGACTCTTGTTATCCTAGGCCTGTGGTACATTATATAAGCCAAGGTCGGGCTAGTCAATAGATCATTATGACATTATTCATCATACCCTCAGGTTTTAGACCACAACATATGATCTCGCGGTAGATCAACTCTATACTTGATACTCCATCAATATAAACAAGAGCAGGACATAGGGTTTTACCTCCATCAAGAGGGCCTGAACCTGGGTAAAACGTCATCTCCTTCGTTCCTGTTACCATTGATCCGATAGTCCACAGCTCGGGACCCCCTACCCTGAGATCTACCGTTTTTGACACCGACAATGGTGCTTTCATTGAGAGTTCCGTTGTGTGATCGGCAAAGGATCAATGGCTCGTCTGCAGATTAACTGCGACGTCGGCATCTTCCTCACCGGCTCGACTGGTCGCCTTGGCTCGACCGAGGACTGCACTCTGCCTCAGATCGTCATGTTCGGACGACGACCTTCATCAACATAAACTCCAATCTCTATCATGATCATGGAGGAATCATCCTTGGAGCTTGGGGGCTCGACGTCAACATTGCCCTCGGGCAACCGTGCTATTTTTCCGGACAGCGAACTTGTATCCGCTGCCACCACCTCCTCGAGCATCACTTTGACGATTCCTTCGGTGGAATTGTGCGGAATTAAGTCTACAACAACCATGCAAAATTTCGTCGAGTTCCGATGGAGGAATCTCCAGCAATCTACGATATACCGGAGCCCTGTCAAATCTGGACGGGAATCTGGACGAGTTTAGGGCGTGGTCTCCAGAGCCAAGCTCGGAGGTCCTTTGGAAGATCCAACCGTTCATCTGCTGCGGAATTCTCATATCTACCACCCCTCAAAATTTTAGCTCGATCCGACGGTTCAAACTCCGGGAACCTTCCGATGAGTGGACCAATTTTCCGATCAGTTTTCTGCGCGAATACGGATCTGACCCGAATTCATGTTTCTTTATGAACGTGATATTGGACAACCTTTTTAAAAGAATTTTCTTCTAGGGTATTGTGCGTTGTTTTTAAATACGTGCCCAAAAAATTTTAAGTCTCCTCTGAGGTAATCTTCACCATCACGCTGGTGTCAAACCAGTCCGCTAACATTGTTGCGTGGCTGCCGACCTGCGCCAGACGGATCATCGCCTCATCGACCGAGCCCAACCTTATCGGATCATCATCTCCGCAAACCGAACAAGAGTTCGAGATCGTGAAGGCCAAATCATCACCAACATCATCGCCAGACATCGATGCATGGTCACTTCAACAAGTGGGCATCGACGGCGTCACATGATCCGCCTTGCGCCAGCATCGCCGCATTATTGCTTCTTCAAGCCAGGATGCAACCTCTGCGTCCGAAGATCCGGAGTTAATTCCGGCCGGACTCGCCTCTCTTACCCCAAATCCAGCTTCAAGTCTGGACGCGACTTCGGCGTCCGAACACTAGGAGTCAACCCTGGCCGGACTCGCCCCTCGTACCATCGTACTAGAGGATTACTCCGAAGAAATCCCAGATACTAACCCGGCTAACCAAGCCGATGTCCGCCATGCCGACCTGCTTCGACACCTTGGCTGGTATGGTGCTGCAAACGTCACTCTACCAACCTGCCCCGTCACCTCGACTGGGGGCTTCGCCATCTCTTCATCAACCTACTCCTGTGACTTCGGCGTCACCAGTCGACCAGCTTCGTCATGTCAGCTAGACCGGGGGCTTTGGCTCAGCAAGCCAACCTTTGCCAGCATCGCCATGCCATCACTTCATCACCCATCAGGCAATGGGTGTGCGAATCAATTCCCAATTTTGGGGGTCACTTTTCTTCAGACTGCTACAACAAATAAACCAGGTGTTATTAATCCTAGCAATTTTGCTTGTTTGGGTTTATTTTTCTCAATGAACTATTACTCTAGTTTGTTCCATCATCTGTACACAGGTCTATCAAATGGCGGCTGCATTAACGACGGTCGCATGATGGTTCGTTTAGTTTCCGTACATAGTTCGGCGAAACGCCGCATCCGGAACTCGGACCAACCTATGAATTTAGGCTTTGCCATGCCTTTACCGCATCACGCCGACGCCCTGCATCGACATTGACTTCGGCGCTAGGCCACATATTTTTAAATAAATTATCTTGCGTAAATTAATTACGCGAGGATTTTTATATATTTATATTATTATTGTTGGCCTGCACTATTTTACATGTGCAGGTAATCGACTTCGACTGCGTCACGTGGTCACTTCGGCAAGCCGACGCCGTTGTCCCAATCGGCATAAATCGTCTCGCGTGATCACCTTGTTGGTCGAATTGCCATACCGACATGCTCGGTTGCCTTGGGGACTTCGGCATCGCTGAGATAGCTCTACCTCATCGAGTGTTCGGCACACGGTTCATATTTCTTTTATTACTCACTTTGCATAAATTATTAATTATGTAACGATTTTTATTCATTTATTATTATTACTATTATTTCCGATTTGCACTATTTTCTGTGCATAGGTAAATGATCCGGGTCGGGCAGTGTTGTCACCTCGGCATACTGACCCACGTCGGTGACTTCGGCGTCACTCTGCCGGCCTACATTGGCCGAGCCGTGTCACTACTCCGGAGTGCCGAACTCCTTGCTCGGACACCTCGGGCTTGGAGGCTAGGACCTCGACCATGCCGAGGATTGTGAACCTTGTCGGATCTGTCACAGATCAATGGGCATCTTCGTCCCGCCACAAGCCCGAATCGTGTCATCAACACCGAGCACATTAACCAGCTAAGTCACTTTCATGCTCAAAAACTTTCAGTTTTAAATTTTGTTCGGTTCGACCAAGCATTATACTTTTTGGCAAAAAGTTGTTTGTGACAAAGTTCCTTGTCAAAACTTTGTTTGTGACACACAAATTCAAATACCCTGCTTATTTGGGGGCTTCCTTTATGAAGCCTTTCCTCTTGCATATGATTATACTTGTATGGCTTCGTTCCTTGTTCGTGTATTACGCCACAATATGCACCATGTTGACTTAAGTGTTCCGCAAGCTGGGTTGCCTTGCTCCTGTGTTTACCCCTACGTTCCCGATTGTTCGGCTAGGGAGTAAAGGGAGCACCTCTGCGATTGTCACGATCGGGTCATCCGAGCTCGGACCTCAGACTGGGTGAAGCCGAAAGCTAGCGCTCTTATTGTTTTCAATCATGGTCGGCACACAACGGAACTCATGAGTACAAAAAATCTATTGCACAAGTCTCATAGTAACAATGAGCAACCGAAGAAAGGTATCGGTGGGGGTACTATTTTCTTCGAAGATGCTTCTTACACTTCGTCAGTAATATAGCATAAAGTTCCCTGAGCGCGCTTTGTCTGTTACATCCTTATGGCCTGATTGCCTGGTTATCGGAAACACCGTCGATATTCTCGACAGGTGGGGTACATAACACTTTTCGGCCCTTGACCGAAGAGGGAGAAGCCGACGGTCGGTTAAGACGCGTTTAAAGTTCGGGTGAACGCAGATATGATATAAGTACTTTGGTACATACAATCATTATACATAAAACTCTTTTACCCAAGTCACTTGGGGGCTCTTAAAATTTATATGAGTTGTTTTATAGTAAATGTGTTTTCTTCTTGGTCGTTGCAAAGTCTTTTTCTATCGCTCCTTTTTCGACTCGAGTGTATGGTTAATAGCCGGATAGCCTATCTTCCCTCTAAAAGCCGCTTGAGTTAGTTCGCTAAATTAGCCTCGGAGAAGAACTCCGCCTTCGGGATAAGGAGCTTGAAGCCGTAGGCTGACCCGCTTGAAGTCTTGAGATCGGATGTGTCATGTTAAAACATGACAGAAGCACAATTTTTTAAGACCAATTTTCGGATTGGCACCGAACACTTGATCTAGTTCGGACGTCAAGTTTTTACTGAAGTTTTTTGGTTTTCCAAGCCTATGGCACTTTTAAACATTTGTGTGTTTCCAGCATAAGTCTCGCAGTACAACGCCGGACACCTTTAGAGATTCGGCAAAAACATTCTCGAATATTGCTATATATGCATCGGTTTCGAATTGTGTCTTTGGTCAATACTTGGGTTGCCCGGCTCCTGTGTTTGCCTCCTATGTTCCGCTTTTGTTCGGCTAGGTGTGCAAAGGGAGAACCACTGTGATTGTGCTACCAGCTCGCATGGTTAAGCACCTCAGTGGAGAAAGCCGAAAACTGACTGTCACAATAAGCGTAAACTGATCAGCGATCGGATGACTATGTTAAATGACGGGCCGTTCATAACATTGGCCAAAGTGTTTATGGCTTGACCTCGACTGTCGCCGAACACTAACCGGGGGCTAGTTACTGGCCTCCCAACTTTAAGCTCCTATGACTAAGTGAAAGTTATAAAGCCCGCATATCTGATTGCCTCGTTTCCGCTAACACAACCGCCTTCGGGCACCGAGATGTCGGCTAAGGGTTGTTTTGGTATTGCGAAAACACACTGCGTAGCATCTACAAGGGGGTGGAAGCCGACAATGGGCCACTTTCAAATGATAAACGGTCGCAACGGAGGCAAAATAAACATATCATCGGCGTTTGTATTTAATATGCAAGAGCCGCCTTCCACAATCATCGTTATAAAGCCATAAATATGCATCAATTTGACTTAAGATTTTGGCCAAGCTGGGTTGCCTGGCTCCTGTGCTTACCCCTACGTTCCCGATTGTTCGGCTAGGCGGTAAAGGGAGCACCTCTGTGATTGTTACTACCGGGTCATCCGAGTTAGTACCTAGGATTGGGTGAAGCCAAAAGCTAGCAATCTTAAAGGATCACATTGGTCGGCATTGACGGAAGCGAAAATTTTGGTTCATTAATACCATAGAGTTCGGGAACTTTCCCCAAACTAAATCCTCAATATTTTCCTCCCACATTGATCGGATCGGAGGTGAGGTTTCATGATCATGAGAAGCATGACGACCCAAAGAAAGGAACCGATAGCGGGACTATTTTCTTTGGAAGATGTTTCTTATGTTAAAACGTAATATAACATATCTCTCTGTGTACCTTTGTTTATAAAACCGTATGGCCAGATTGCCTTGTTTTCCATAAATCTTTGCCCTTATAACGGCTTTATAAAGTAGGAAAACACTCCTCGGCTACTGGCCGAAGAGGTTGAAGCCGATGGTCGGTCAACAAAGTTTTGTACAATACGGATTCGAGCATTAATGATGTAGAGTACTTGGATACATAGAATCATTACACATACTTTGTGATTTTACTATGGATATCGATCCTTAATGCGGCCACCTGTGCCCGCATTAAGGCTCGGGGGCTACTGGGCTTCGGGCTTATTATTTTATTAAAGGGGCACATCGATCCCCTGATCTGGCGTTGCCACCCGACCAGTGTCTCGGGGGCTACTGCATTGCCTGTTCAATGCAAAAAATTCAAAGTGCTTAGTCTTCGGCTTCACCGAACTATGGGCAAACGCGTCTTTGGACAACAATAGGTACCATCTGGACCTATATGGCGTCAAGCTAATATATTGCGGCAACTTCTCAAGACCCTCTCTCAAGGGCCCGTTCGCCGATCACTATTATCTCTAATATATTACACTGCGTTTCTATTCCTACGTATGCTGCCGAGCTAGGAGTTGTCGGCCTGAGTCTCAGGGGCTACCAGGATCAGCAGTTTTATGTTTTCCTTCAGATGCATCTCAGGTTTCGACCGACACACACCTTGAGGGCTATTGGATATACATATACTGGCTATATGTCTCGGCAGAGAGTAAATTGCACCAATCAAAAATATTCACAAAAATCAGCCCGCGTTCGGGGTGATGCACCACCTCGGAAGCAGTCCGGCATAAAGCTCGGGCGCCAGTGGCTGGCTCTATAGAGGGCATTTCCGGCATTAAGCTCGGCTAACCTCCATTAAACTTCTTCAAGACAAGGTGATCTATGACACCTTGGATACAGTCCGGCGTTGGAGCTCGGATACAGTCCGGCGTTGGTGCTCGGCTGCAAAAGATACCTCGAATGCAGTTCGGCGTTGGGGCTCAGATGCAAGAGTACACCGCCGCACGGGAACAACTTCAAACCCGAGGTGTGGCGTAAAAAATAACAAGGCATTGACAAAGGCCGAGAACTTAAAGGGGCTCCTCGGATACCCAACGTGTAAACTCTTCGGATTCACCTCGGCGATCCTCAAGATCGAAGATGAGAAGATTTGTTGAACCAGTTTTCAAGACCGACGACTGAAGATGAAGAACAGTTTGGAAGAATCGAGGAGCGTCCCCAACTTGAAGACCGGTTCAGGGGGCTACTGATGGTGTCCTAGACCAGGGGTACTCACCACGTCGTCTCCCAATCAGTTGGATTGGGCCGAGGACCCCCATGGCCGTTTACTCATGGGCCAGTTCGGACAGCCGAAGTATACATGAGGAAGATTCCACAAGACTTGGTGATCAAGACAAGGACTCCTCTCCACCAGCGTATTCGACTAGGACTCTTGTTATCCTAGGCCTCTGGTACATTATATAAGCCAAGGCCAGGCTAGTCGATAGATCATTATGACATTATTTATCATACCCTCAGGTTTTAGACCACAACATATGATCTCGCGGTAGATCAAGTCTATACTTGATACTCCATCAATATAAACAAGAGCAGGACATAGGGTTTTACCTCCATCAAGAGGGCCGAACCTGGGTAAAACATCGTCTCCTTCATTCCTGTTACATTGATCCGATAGTCCACAGCTCGGGACCCCCTACCCCGAGATCTGCCGGTTTTGACACCAACAATATCTTTCATGTACTTTGCATAAGGAGGCATTTTAAGGATATCAGTCAAGCGAGTACGCAAAAAGACTGGCCTCAACATTTCAGCAAAGCGTTCAAATTCTTCATCATCTTTCTTTTTAGTTGACTTAGGTGGAAAATTCATAGGTTTTTGAACCCACGGTTCTCTTTCTTTACCGTGTTTTCTAGCAATAAAGTATCTTTTATCATATCTTGTATTCTTAGGTTGTGGGTTATCAAGATCAGCATGTGGTTCTATCTCAACATCATTGTCTGGTTCTTTACTATTTGGTTGAGTATTTTCATGAACCTCATCATTAGCTTTTTCATTGTCAGAAGGTGAGTGTTCATTACCAGATTGAGTTTCAGCATCAGAGATAGAAGTTCCATTATCAGGAGGTTTTTTATTTCAGGTTCACTAGAAGCATGCAAAGTCCTATCATTCTTTCTTTTTCTTCTTCTTTTTAGAAGGACTAGGTACAGTGGTGTTGTTCCTTTGTGAATCCTGTTCAATTCTTTTTGGGTGTCCCTCGGGATAAAGTGGTTCCTGAGTCATTTTACCTCCTCTAGTTGCAACTCTAACAGCAAAGTCATGTATGTTATTATTCATTTCATCAAGCAACTCTCTTTGAGATTTGGCAACTTGTTCTAACTGGGTTTGAACCATAGAAGCATGTTTTCCAACACCTCTAATATCATTTGAGATTCTAAATAACAAGTCACTCAAGCGAGCAATCATATCAGAATTATATTTCAATTGTTTCATAACATTTTCATTGAAGTGATCTTGTTTTCTAATGTAGTTTTCAAACTCATAAAGGCATTGGCTAGGGTGCATATTGTGAGGATCATCATTATCATTGAATTTCAGTAGAGATTTTACCTCTACCACCTTAGGCAGTGGTGGTGTATTAAGCCCATGTATTTCTTCAATAGGAGGTAAAAAATTTACATCCTCAGCTTTAATACCTTTTTCCTTCATAGATTTCTTTGCCTCTTGCATATCTTCAGGACTGGGATATAATATACCCCTCTTCTTCAGAGTGGGTTTAACCGGTGGTTCAGGAAGAGTCCAATCATCATAATTTTTCAATATGTTATTCAATAATTCTTCAACTTGTCCAATAGTTTGTTCCCTGAAAACACAACCAGCACAACTATCTAGGAAATCCCTAGAAGCATCGGTTAGTCCATTATAGAAGATATCAAGTATTTCATTTTTCTCAAGAGGATGATCAGGCAAAGCATTAAGTAATTGGCAAAGCCTCCCCAAGCTTGTGGGAGACTCTCTTCTTTAATTTGCACAAAGTTAAATATTTCCTGTAAAGCAGCTTATTTCTTATGAGCAGGGAAATATTTTTCAGAGAAGTAATAAATCATATCCTGGGGACTATGCACACAACTAGGAGCAAGAGTATTGTACCAAGCTTTAGCATCACCCTTTAATGAGAACAGAAAGAATTCGAGAATAAAATAATAATGAGTCTTCTCATCATGACAAAAAAGGGCGGCCATGTCATTCAACTTAGTAAGATGTGCCACAACAGTTTCAGTTTCATAACCATGGAAAGGATCAGATTCAACCAAAGTAATTAACTCTGGGTCGACAGAGAATTCATAATCCTTATCATCAATAAAGATGGGTGAGGTAGCAAACTTAGGATCATATTGCATTCTAGCATTCAGAGATTTTTCTTTATACTTGCATAATAATTTCTCTAGATCATCTCTATCCTTACAAGCAAGAATATATCAACTTGTCTCCTCATTCATACCATAACCTTTTGGTACCTTAGGCAATTCATATCTAGGAAGGCTAGCTCTAGCAGGTGTGTGACGCCCCTGATTTGACCGTACACTAATCATGCACGCAAATGTGTACGATCAAGATCAGGGACTCACGGGATGATATCACAACACAACTCTACAACATAAATAAGTCATACAAGCATCATAATACAAGCCAGGGGCCTCGAGGGCTCGAATACAAGTGCTCGATCATAGATGGGTCAGCGGAAGCAACAATATCTGAGTACAGACATAAGTTAAACAAGTTTGCCTTAAGAAGGCTAGCACAAACTGGGATACAGATCGAACGAGGCGCAGGCCTCCTGCCTGGGATCCTCCTAACTACTCCTGATCGTCGTCAGCGGGCTGCACGTAGTAGTAGGCACCTCCAGTGTCGTAGGTGTCTTCGTCGACGGTGGCGCCTGGCTCCTGGACTCCAACATCTGGTTGCGACAACCAGATAGAAAGGAAAAGGGGGAAAAGAGGGAGAGAAGCAACCGTGAGTACTCATCCAAAGTACTCGCAAGCAAGGAGCTATACTACATATGCATGGGTATGTGTGTAAAGGGGCATATCAGTGGACTGAACTGCAGAATGCCAGAATAAAAGGGGGATAGCTAGTCCTGTCGAAGACTACGCTTCTGGCCATCTCCATCTTGCAGCATATAGAAGAGAGTAGATTGAAGTCCTCCAAGTAGCATCACATAGCATAATCCTACCCGGCCATCCCCTCCTCGTCGCCCTGTTAGAGAGCGATCACCGGGTTGTATATGGCACTTGGAAGGGTGTATTTTATTCAGTATCCAGTTCTAGTTGTCATAAGGTCAAGGTACAACTCCGGGTCGTCCTTTTACCGAGGGACACGGCTATTCGAATAGATAAACTTCCCTGCAGGGGTGCACCACATAACCCAACACGCTCGATCCCATTTGGCCGGACACACTTTTCTGGGTCATGCCCGGCCTCGTAAGATCAACGTGTCGCAGCCCCACCTAAGCACAACAGAGAGGTCAGCACGCCGGTCTAACCCTATGCGCGCAGGGGTCTGGGCCCATCGCCCTATGCACACCTGCACGTTGCGTACGCGGCCGGAAGCAGACCTAGCCTAGTGGCGTTCCAGTCCAATCCGGCGCGCGCCACTCAGTCGCTGACGTCACGAAGGCTTCGGCTGATACCACGACGCCGGGATACCCATAACTACTCCCGCGTAGATGGTTAGTGCGTATAGACCAAATGGCCAGACTCAGATCAAATACCAAGATCTCGTTAAGCGTGTTATGTCGAAGTAACCGCAGACGCTGACCAGGGCCAGGCCCACCTCTCACCTAGGCGGTCTCAACCTGCCCGGTCGCTCCGCCACAAAGATCCACTTGCGGGTACTCCTACGAGCCGACCCGACTTTATTTACCACATGTGTCATGTGTATAGTATATAAGTATATGCCCGTGATCACCGCCCAGGTGATCATAGCCTGATAGTATAGCACAGCAGACGGACAAGAATGTAGGGCCACTGATGGAAAACTAGCATCCTATACTAAGCATGTAGGATTGCAGGTAAAGGTAACAACAATAGTAGCAAGGATAGGCTATGCATCAGGATAGGATATCGGAAAGCAGTAACATGCTACACTACTCTAATGCAAGCAGTATAGAGAAGAATAGGCGATATCTGGTGATCAAGGGGGGGGATTGCCTGGTTGCTCTGGTAAGTAGGAGGGGTCGTCAACTCCGTAGTCGAACTGGGCAGCAGCAGTGTCGGTCTCGTAGTCTACCGGAGAGAAGAGGGGGAAGAAACAGTAAATACAATGCAAACATAAACATGACGATGCGTGACATGACAATGAGCAGTGCGAGGTGTGTCCAAACGCGACAGTAGGTGGTGCCGGCGAAGGGGGGAACATCCGGGAAAGTATTCCCGATGTTTTGCGTTTTCGGACAGACGGACCGGAGGGGGAAAGTTGCGAGTTCGATAGGTTAGGGAGGTGTGGTGGACGAACGGACTGCGTATCCGGATTCGTCTCATCGTTCTGAGCAACTTTCATGTTGAAAATATTTTAATCCGAGTTACGGATTAAAAGATATGATTTTCTAAAGATTTTTTAATTTCTGGAATTTAATTAATTATTTAAACTAATTCAAAAATGGATTTATGACATCAGCATGATGTCATGCTGACATCAGCAGTCAACTGGGGTTGACTAAGTCAAACTGACATGTGGGTCCAGTGGGACCCACCTGTCATTCTCTGTTTAGGTTCATTAGGGTTTAGCTAAATAGTTACTATTTAATTAAAATTAATTATCTAATTAGATTAATTTAAACAGGATTAATTAACTTAATTAATTTAATTAATTAATTAATTAATTAAAATTATTTTTATTTATTAATTTATTAATTTTTATTAACTAGTTTATTATTTTTATTTTTTATTTTTTATTTTTTTTCATTTCATTTTCCCTCTTTTTTTGTGTGCAGGGGCTAGGCCCACTTGTCATAGGCCCATGGGGCCAACATGTTAACGGGCGCGGGGTGTGGCGTGGGCGCCCTGTGCACCCGAACGGGGCATCAGGGGGCGCCGGCGGTGGCCGTAGCCCGGCGCGGCAGGACGGGGCCGTGGCGGTGGCCGTAGCGTCGGCGCGGGCGAGCGCGAGGGGAGGGAGCGGGGCAGCTGTGGCGGGGCGAGGGCGCGGGCGCGCGAGGGGCTTCGGTCGCGCGCGGGAACGACGGGCGCGGTGGCGCCCGAACTGGACGCGGCCAGTCGAGGCCACGGCGAGGGGGGGGGCGCTGGCCGCGGCGGGGCGCAACGGAGGAGCGCGCGCGAAGCGGCCGAGCCGGGGCAGGGAGAGAGTAGAGGGGAGCGCTCACGGGAGGGAGTAGGGCTCGTGGCAGCGGGGGTCGAGGGGGGTGGCGGGGACGGCGGCGTTGGGGAGGAGGGGAAGTAGGCCGGCGGGGGGGTGCTCCGGCGAGGGCGAGGGCGAGGCCGGCGGGGGCGGTCGGCGACGGTGGCCTCCTCTCGATCCCGTTCTGGATCGGGGGAGGGAGGGAGGAGGAGATATTTCGGGGGGGGAGTGGGTGCTGGCTGTCGGTGAGTGGGGGGTGAGGGGATAAGGGAGAGGGGTGGGGGCCGACCTAGGCCGGCCTGGTTGGCCCAATGGCCAGCTGGGCCGCGGTCCAGTAGGGGGGGCTGTTCTTCTCTTCTTTTTTTGTTTCTCCCCTTTTGTATTTTCTTTTTATTTATTTATTTTCTTTTCTGTTTTAATTCATTTAAAAGCATCTAGGCATTTTATAAAAAATATGTTTTCTTTAGTATAATTACCCTTGTAATATTTGGCACCCACCGAACATTTTGTTTCAATTTTTGAAAAACTTTTTCTGTCGGCATTAATTTAAATTTGAATTTTTGAACGGTTTTGGATCATCGGACGGTTAACAACAGTAACCGAGGTGACGTGGCATGATTAACGTGAGATTACTGTAGCATGATTATCCGGGCGTTACAAGGTGTTTCAGGAGTTTCGGTTTCAAGTTCATCATCAGACTCAACATCATGTTGTCTTACTCTAGCAATTTGTTTCATCAAGAAAATCACCAAGTGGCACATCATCATCATCAAGCAAGGTACTAGCATCATCATAAGCATCATTCATAGTGGAAGTAGCATCATCAACAACTTGCGACATATCAGGATTAATAGCATGTGGTGGTGTAGCAAGTTTACTTATAACAGAAGGTGAATCTAAAGCAGAACTGGATGGCAGTTCCTTACCTCCGCTCGTCTTAGAGGGATAAATCTTAGTCATAGCATCCTTCAGATTCTTCATAGTGATAAATTGATAATAATCCCAAGTGACTCAACAAATATAGCTATGCTCCCCGGCAACGGCGCCAGAAAAAGGTCTTGATAACCCACAAGTATAGGGGATCGCAACAGTTTTCGAGGGTAGAGTATTCAACCCAAATTTATAGATTCGACACAAGGGGAGCCAAAGAATATTTGAAGGTACAAGAAGCTGAGTTGTCAATTCAACCACACCTGGAGATTAATTATCTGCAGGAAAGTGAGCAGTAGCAAAGTAGTATGATAGTTTTGATAATAGTAGCAGCAGCAACGGTAACGGTGATAGCAGTAATTTTGTAGCAAGTGCAATAGTAACGATAGCAGTAGTAACTTAGCTAGAACAATATAAGATAAATTCGTAGGCATTGGATCGGTAATTTGTTGGATGATATTCATCATGTGACCTAGGACGATACGGCACTAGCTCCAGTTCATAAATATAATGTAGGCATGTATTCCGTAAATAGTCATACGTGCTTATGGAAAGAACTTGCATGACATTTTTTGTCCTACCCTCCCATGGCAGCGGGGTACAATTGGAAACTAAGGGATATTAAGGCCTCCTTTTAATAGAGAACCAGAAAAAAGCATTAACACACGATGAATACATGAACTCCTCAAACTACAGTCATCACCGGGAGCGGTCCCGACTATTGTCACTCCGGGGTTGCTGGATCATAACACGTAGTAGGTGACTATAACTTGCAAGACTAGAACATGGATATAATGGTGATAAGATAAACGGTTCAGATCTGAAATCATGGCACCCGGGCCCAAAGTGACAAGCATTAAGCATGGCAAAGTCATAGCAACATCAATCTCAGAACATAGTGGATACTAGGGATCAGGCCCTAACAAAACTAACTAGATTACATGATAAATCTCATCCAACTCCTCACCGACCAGCGAGCCTACAAAGGAATTACTCACTCCCGGTGGGGAGCATCATGGAATTGGCGATGGAGAAGGGTTGTTGATGACGAAGAACGAAGATCCCCCTCTCCGGAGCCCCAAAAGGACTCCAGATCTGGCCTCCCGATGAAGAACATGAGGTGACGGCGGCTCCGTCTCGTGGATCGCGATAATTCTTTCTCCCTGATTTTTTTGGAAAAATAGGATTTTATAGCGTCGGTTTCAGGTTCTGCGGGGCCACCAGGTGGGGACAACCCACCTGGGCACCAGGTGAGGAAGAGCTTTTGGCTCATCCGATAATGCCGCCGAAATACTTTGTCGTTGTGCAGTGGAGCGTCGGAGAACTAGTCGGAGTAGAGAAAGCAATAGCCTTCCAGTCAATGCCGGTTCTTTGCCTTCATCCGGGCCGGCGCCGAGCCACCTCGCCGAGGTTTTGCATTGCTCGCGAACAGGCTGGCCAGGGCGGCAAGGACCATGAGATGCTCTTCGTCCTAGGCGTCGGATCCGGCTTCCTCCTCCAGCAGCGCCGCGAGCGCCTCCTCGTCGTCTGAGTCCATCGCCAAGTAGAAAAATCGCCGAACACCTGGCGGGCGTGGTAGGCGCGCAGCCGCCGGTATCCCACCCTGCGTGGCCGGAGCGACGGAAAGTCGCCCAAGAACGGCGTGGAGGATGGTGCGGCGAAACCCTCTCCCTTTTTCAGCGGGCGAATGGCATGTCTAGCGGCGGTGGGGGGTGGCCGGCGCCGGCATCGACAAGGCGGCGGGAGGACGTGCGCGCGGGGGGGCGAATCTGGACGTCCAAGATGCGTTTTCGCCTGACAGAGGTGGCCGCGACGTGTTTTTCCCTTCCGTCGGAGTCCCCCAGGCGTCCCCCAGTGCGTTGGGTTCGGCCTGGAATCACTGGGCCCAAAAACGGGCCGAGCCGACGGATTTCGGCGTCTTGGCGGCGCGACTGGGTGATTTTTTCGGCTCCGGCACTTAAAAAGTTGCCCTGGGGGGCGGTTGGGGCCGCGAGTGGAAATGCTCTTAGATGTTCTGGAAAATTAAATTTCAGAGCTATGTCGATTTATTTTTCTAGACATTGGGCAATTTTTCATACACATCAAATTACATGCATTATATGTATTATCATATTTAATCGCTGGCTATGTAGTAGTTTTATTGTAAGACAGATGACATAACTATTTTTTTAGCTTTTTCAAAGTCTTTTTCTTTGTAGTGCTGTAAAACTAAGCCATTCTTTTGTCCTCTTTCCTTGCTCTGTGCTTTTGGGCGCCCCTATGTCTCGCTTATAGCGAGACTTAGGGAATCCTCACGTCAAAGGGAGTTTGAGATGGGCTAGCTAAGGAGTGCGGGAGGTCACAACCTCGTTTTTTCTTATGTTTTATGTTTTCATTTTTTTTCCTTTTCTTTTTTCTTTGTTTATGCTTCCAAATATTCTAAATAAATTTATTACAAGAAACTTCTCTATCTAATACTTATCTCTACTAGAAGAATGCCCGTGCGTTGCAACGGGGCCACATTAACTTTAAGAGTTTAATAGTAATATTTTCATACATATCAAGTGAAATTGGCGACCTCTTTTACCATCAAATCCTCACACACACTCTCTCTCCCTCCCTCTTCCTCACTCTATCTCCCCCTCTCCCTCTCTAACACACACACACACATATCCATCTTATTGGGTACGGGACCATAATCCATCTATTTCACACACGCACACGCTAGTACATAACAATATGGATTATGTGTATTATATTTGCCACCACAACTGAGGAAATTAATTTCATGTAAATCGGCCAGCCACAGCTTCAAGAATACGCGGAGGAGGTGGCCCGGGTCAGTGTCGGCGCCGTCCGGCGCGGGCCATGGGCCCGCTTCCAAGTGCGTCTGCGCGCCGGCCACCCACGCCGGGTCCTTCAAGTGCCGCTTCCACCACACCAATTCCCAGGGCCATGGCCAGGGAAGCCGCCCTTCTTCGCCCCCTTCCCCGGTCGCGGCCAACGCGGTGCCGCGGCACCCGGCCTCGCCGTCCTCGTCCTCCAGCACCGTCGCGACCCAGTGACGCAGCCCAAGCATCGGCCTCGAGAATCAAGAACGCTCGACAACGGAGAGGGAAGGGAAGATCATATACATGTCATAAGAAAGGGAGTTTATTTACTGCTCCCTCCATGTATTGTTTCCTTTGTTTGGAGATTGATTACCATCCGTGAGTTAACGTAAGGTTAATGTGATTGAGCGATTTTTCTGAAAATATTTGTTTTCTAATTAGTGTGATTGAGTTATTTAAGGTAAGGTTAATTAATTTAGATTTGATCTTTAGAGATTGTTTGTGATTGATTCTACATTACTAAATAACTTGCGCCAGTATGGAAAGTTCTGATCTGTTCAGATTTCTTTCGTTGTGTGAGAGTGTGACGTGAAAATAAACCGATGAAGTGAGGGAAGGGGACAAAAAATCTACGAAAATAAACCAGCTAAGGTGGGAGGAGGTACCAAAAAACCATAGGAGGTGGGACGAAAAAACCTGAAAGCGAGACTACCAACTGCTCCATTAGGAGTAGAGACTACTTAAAATGACTCCCGTTTCATCCTCTCCTTCGTCCAACCTATCTATGTCCTACCTGTCCCTTTTCATGTTTGATTTTTTCTCCCATTTATGATTTTCATCCTAAATAATAGTAATATTCTAGGGTAAGTCAATAAATTCTTACCAAATAACTGCTTAACAATAAGATGACATTTTTCTCTCATCTCTGATCTTTCTCTTAAATAATATTTTCTTTGGTAGTTCAATAAATCATACCAAATAAGTGTTAATAATAAGATGACAGCTAAATCATGGCAATTGCATACGAAATCTTGCTAATATTTTAGCGCACAAATGTAATAATAGACATGCAATCACGGGCTAATCAATTAGAATGTTTATACCCCGTTGTAACGCACTGGCGATTATCTAGTATACATAAAAGAATGTAAGGTTTCATATTTCACTTTTCTTTCGATCACCCCTTCGTCCAACCGTCCCCGTATGATAATCAATCACCTTAATTTACTTACCTTCTGAATTAATTTCACTTTAGTTTACTCACCAAACTTCTCATCAAAATATAAGGTAATCACGTATAGGATTTGATAAGCATTTGATTTCCTTTCTCTCGAAGCAAGCCAGTCCTTAATTAATGATAGGGAAGGAAGGAATTGCTCGTGCACTCTTCCGTAAACTAAAACGGGCATTCCTACGCAAACTAATAGGCACTTTCTTACGTGAACCTATTTTTGGTATAGCTTTGCTAATCTTTCATGGCCATCTGTACTTGTGAAAAGAGATAGAGCCGTCTCGCGCATCACTGCTTACTTGTGATCTAGATCTGCATCCTGATAAGGTGCATCCCGTTAAATGATCTTATGTAAAACTTATCGCCCATGCTTGCTCAGCTCCAGGATCAGGCTCCTAAACCTATTTTCAATAAATAAGTCATCTGGTCTATGTTGTTGGAGTTCCGCATGGTTGCGCAGCTTTCGATCACTGTGTCAGCCGAGCTCTAACGCTTCTATAAAGTTAGAAATCATGGTACCTTCACGTCTACCTTTCCCAAGGGCTAGTTCAATTCCAGAGAAATGCAAGCAATCGTACTGGACTCCCGCCGCCTGCTAGGCTCACTATACCAAGTTAAGTTCCTCCAAAGTATTTTCATCATCGGTACCAGCAGAGTCACAAGATAAGGGATAAAGATAGTAGCCCATAGCTCCTTTATCTATTTCCTTCTGAAACTTATCAGGGTCTAACAATGTTGGAGAGGTAGTATTGCTGTTGTCAGAAAGAATAATGGTTTCTTGCCCATTGTGACAAATACTCATTGTTCTGGCCTTCCAATCTAAATTGATTGGACTGTGACGCTTTGTACAACTCCGTAGGGCGCGCTACGGCAACTTTTCTAACTACGCTTGCTGCTTGCTGGTTTTTCCATCATCCAATCCACAACAAATCGAATGAAACCGCTTCGGATTTCTTTTGATGAAAACCCTTGTTCCGCTCTCGCTCGCCGCTACTAACGGGGTCTCGGTTGATTTTCCTTCCTATGTACGATGATCCCTGTTAAGCATCCATGGCTGAATGGTTAAAGCGCCCAACTCATAATTGGTAAATTTGCGGGTTCAATTCCTGCTGGATGCACACGAACGAGAACATTCCATAAGTCTATTGGAACTGGCTCTCTATCCATGGAATCTCATCCATCATCCATACATAACGAATTGGTATGGGGTCAACTAAGGAAAAAAATGGGAACCTTTGCATGACGCGCCTTCCTCAGGATGTGCGCTCTCTTTTCAGGATTGAGAATGACGACACAGCCTGGAGGTCTTTTGTCTACTTCTTCTGTCCAGGCCTGTTTGTATTCCCACCATACCTTTCCGCATCGTCCTTCTCTATTGGGGGCTCCCAACACCTCAGCTCGAAAGCCTTTGGATCCCCTACAGGACTGTCATGAGCCCCTACAAGGAGTCAAAATAAAGCCGAAACCAGATACAGGAAGTGTTGACCCGGATCAAGTGAGTGCGATGCATAACATAGAAATCACACGTGGAAGGGGTGGGCAATTAGCTAGAGCAGCAGGTGCTGTAGCGAAACTCATTGCAAAAGAGGGTAAATCGGCGCCTTCGGCCACAGATCCTTCTACTGTCCTAGGCGAGGGAAGCAAGGTAACCTAGTAATCCTCTTTCTTGTGCTTCAGCCCTATGAGGATATGGTGAGAAACGTGGAACATTTGAGAAAATGTGCTGTGTCGTTGAGGGGAAGAGCTTTTCTTTCGAAGGCACCAGATCTCTGAGACTACCATCGATCCGACAGAGCGGAACGACCAGAAAAAGAAGTGGAGTCAGGCAGGTAAATCAGTGGCTAACATACTAGAATATTTATATACTATTGCAACGCACGTGCATTTCCTAGCTACATAAAAAAATTGAAAAAAATTAACCAGGTGTCTAAAAAAGTGCTAAAGGTGTATAGATAAAATGTTTCTCATGTATACGAAAACTTTATACAGAAAATATACGACGGGTGTGTGAAAAAGGTTCGTGTATTTAAAAAATGTTAATCTTGTATTTGGAAAATATTAACCAAGCATTTGAAAAAAATGCGTACAAAAAACTTGTTGACCACGTACTGGAGAATGCTAAATGTTTATTAGGAAAAGTGTATTAGATATATAAAAATGGACAATTTGTATGAAATAATTGGACATAAAAAATATAAATTTTCAAAGCAATAATAATCATGTATTTTAGAAAGGTAAACGGTTATATAAAAATGTTTTTGATGCATACGAACTTTCTTGAATGTGTACTAAATTATTTTGACATGTGTTGGACAAGAAAGAAGCTGGTAAAAATCGATAAAGAAACTAAGAAAAATGAAGGAAACTAGTAAAAACCAAAAGAGAAAAAAAACAAAAAAGAAAATGAAAAGTGAAGAAAACCAATGCAAAAGAATGGCAGCCGAGAAAGAAAAGAGAAAAACAATGAAAACCAAGAAGGAAAAAAGAAAAAAAAGAAAATTGAAGAAAGAAAAGCATAAAACAGAGAAAATCGAGAAAGAACAAATGAAAATAAAGAAAGGAAAGAAAGAAAAACTAGTGAAAATCGTGAAAGAAACGAAGATAACTGGTGAAAAAACAAAGAAAACGGAAAATAAAAAGAATAAGAAACAGATAAAATAAAAATAAAAAACATAACAAAATGAAAAAGGGGAAAAAAGAGACCAAACCTGTCATGTGCACTAGCGAGACTACGACCGGCGATTGTCGAACGTACATGGATCGAGAAAAAGAAACAAACGGGCCGGCCCAGCTACAACACGGAGAGCCGAAAGTTTCAGCGAGACTGAATGATTTCTCGCTATAAGCGAGATATAGTCCTGGTGGATTCTTAAAGAGTTCATCAAGCGCGTCCATCAGACGAAATGTTGCTCGTTCTTGGGAATGATTCGACGAAATCAACAGTTAAGGGGTACCCCTTGCAAAGATCACTCCCAAATCATTATGTGCTGACAAGTGGCAATCTGGGAGTTTCCCTTTTCATAAATTGGAATTTCAAAACATTTTATCCTTTAAACCATGTGTCCAAATTCTCAACCGTTTTAACCGTTGGATTCCACGCGTCAAGATGTTCAAAACTAAATCACATTGTACTAGGTTTCGATGAACTTTTCACGAAAAAACCGATAGAAAAAACTATAGTCGAAACATTTTTATTCCTTTTTCCTTTCTGAGAGGCACAACTATGCTTCTCGTAGAAGCAAATCTGTGCCTCTCGTGGTAAGCATTTTTTTTCCTCTTTCCAGAAGCACAATTGTGCCTCTCGTGGAAGCAAACGTGTACCTCCACAATAAGCAAAACATGTGTCTCTCATGAAAGGAAAAAAACATATTTTTATCCTTTCTTTTCAAGAGGCAGCTTCTCGCGAAAGGAAATATGTGCCTCTGTGAGAAGAAATATGTTTCTCTCATGGAAGCAAAAAAATACGTTGTTTTCCTTTTGTGAGAAGCATATATGTGCCTCTCGCAGAAGCAAATTTGTGCCTACACAAAAAGCAAATATGTGCATCCACAAGAACCAATGTGACTCTCATGGAAGCAAAAAGGAAACTCTTTTTTCGTGTTTTTTTAATCTCCAAAATCTTGTGAAAACCTGGCGGAAACCGAAAAGCCAAAAAAGCCATCTAAACCCCGAAAACACGTACGATTTTTTTCAAAAACAATATTCTAAGAGAGCGCCCAAAAACAACATGTGGCGACGGCTGAGAGGGTGCGAAGTGACACGCTGTCAACACACGGGGACGTATCTGGTGCACCGAGGCAATTGGTGCTACCGGTGCACTGGTCCCCCGTTGCACATTAAAAATGTTTGAAAAAATCTGACAAAAATTAGTGCATTGGCACAACATCAATGTATATTGTCACAAAAATTCCAATCAAAATTCGAAACATTGCTCGAGATATAAAAATGATAAATTTGGCACTGAATAGCATATAACAAAGGTTGGGCTTTAGTTTAGGCCCATTAGCACATTGATGTTAAATTTTTCATTTTTATCTCAAGCAATGTTGTAAACTTTGATTTGAATTTTTATGACAACATACATTGATGTTGTGTCAATTCAATAACTTCTTGTGGATTTTTAAAACCTTTTTAATGTGCAACAGGGACCGATGCACCGGTAGTACCAATTGCCCCGTGCATCAGATACGTTCCCGTCAGCCCACCCCTCAGTTAGTTCCTCTCACCAAGAAAATGTGCCGGAACCTGACTTCTATTTCGTCTAACTTCTGGTGGGGAGAAGCTAATGGGGAGAGGAGGGTGCACTGGCTTGCATGGAAAAAGATGTGTAGGGCGAAGCGAGAAGGAGGAATGGGCTTTCAGGATCCAGAGGCTTTTAATCAAGCTTTGCTGGCCAAACAAGCCTGGCGAGTGCTGCAGTGCCCGGATTCTTTGTATGATAGGGTGCTCAAGGCAAGGTATTTCCCCCAAGGATCGATCTTGAATGCCACATGCCCTGCAGGGGGCTCGTTCACTTTCAGAAGTATTATACATGGCCGTGAGCTACTGCGTGAAGGACTAGTGTGGAGGATTGGGGATGGCACATCCATAAAAATCCACCATGACAACTGGCTCCCGCGACAGGGCAGCCTTAAGCCACTTGGGCAGCAGTACATTGCAGGTATCACTCATGTGCGCCACCTCCTGAACGAATCAGGTGTTGCATGGGACATGAACAAAGTGAAGAGGATGTTTACTCCTGGGGGTGCTGAGGATATTAAGCAGATTGTGATCGGTGGACCAAACATGAGGGACTATATGGCATGGAACTTCACCAACAACGGACAATTTTCAGTCAAGTCGGCATATCACCTGTGTATGAGTTTGAGTGGCGTCAAGACCGGACAGCCGGGTTCTTCGATGCCAAGCAGGGAGCATAAATCGTGGCTGGCGCTGTGGGACACTAATGCTCCGGGGAAGGCGAAGATCCATGCATGGCGACTGATGAAGAACGGGCTGGCTGTTGGCTCAGAGCTGCATAGGCGTCGGATTAAGCCAGGAGTTTTTTGCTGCGCCTGTGGCCGCGAAGAGACGACGTACCACCGATTCTGGGCATGCCCTCATTCCGTGATGTTTTGGAAATACCTGTGTGAAGACAAGGGCGAACCGGTGGTGCTGCCGCCAATGATGGATGGCTCGTTGAACAGCCTTGTTGCCTGGCTCAAGTCCTGGTTTGCCGACGCGGGAGCGGCGGAACGCGAGACGATGATTCACGCATTGTACGGTCTATGGTGTGCAAGAAATGAAACGCGAGATGGGAAAAGGATCGAAGAAGCCCGACAGCTGGCCGAGAAAGTGCACGCACACATACAGGAGTGGTGCCAGGTTCATTTGAAGGAGCCGACGATCAAGGAACCAAGGAGACTGGACAAGTGGCAGACGCCGGAGCCGGGGTGGATCAAGGCGAATGCGGACAGAGCTATGGCAAGGGCGCATGACGGGGGGAGGAGGAGTGGTCCTTAGGGATCACCACGGTGCTTTCAGGGGAGGGACTTCTGTCTTCTTCCAGAGCATCACTAATCCCCTACTCACGAAGATCTTCGCGGCGAGGAGGGCCATGCAGTTGGCACTGGACATGGGCGTTCAGCGCCTCCACGTGGAACTGGATAATCAAAGAGGCGGTGACAATGCTCAATGAAGAACGAAGGAACCTGTCCACCTTTGGTCCGGTTGTGGAGGAGATAAAGGAGATGTTGAGGACTCGACAAGAGTTTAGAGTTGGATGGGTTAGGCGCTCGGCAAACGCAGCAGCGCATGGTCTAGCTAGAGAAGGGGTTTGCACCGAGACTTCTAGTCTTTATGATTTTCCTCCTGATTGTATTATTCAGGTTGTAGCGAACGAGATCCCGAACTTTGTTTAAGGTTTAATAAGATGCAAGTTCCCCTAAAAAAAAGTTAGTTGCTCTCACGATTCGTTTGTTCTAGACCTGCTCGGATCCAACACATCGGAGTCCAAAGAAAATCGGTGTAGTAACGAAACCACCTTCCCTGTGCTAATTCGGCCTTGCAACCTGCTACGTACGCGTTTCAAAACAAAACCTCTTACGAACGCCGACTGGAATCCGATCGCAACTCTACCAGCCCCGATCCTATATACATCGCCGGGGGCGACGCATCAGCCTCCCGAAACACGCAACACGAGCCAAGCCAGAGCAACTCGTACCGTCTTGCGCACTCTCGCCGTGAATCCATAGCTCTCGATCATCGACTGTCGACGACCTACCAAGACAAGCGCGACACTTGCGCGACCATGGCGGGCGGCAGCAAGGCCGCGGCCGCTGTGGCCGTGGTCTTGGCCTTCCTACTCCTCGCCCTCGCCTCGTCAGCAGCCGCCGCCGCGCCCGACATGTCCATCGTCTCCTACAACTCGGCGCACGCCGTCCGTGGGCTCGAGCGGACGGAGGCCGAGGTGCGCGCGATGTACGACCACTGGCTGGCGCGGCACGGCCACTCGTACAATGCGCTCGGCGAGTACGACCGCCGCTTCCAGGCGTTCTGGGACAACCTCAGGCTCGTCGACGCCCACAACGCCGACGCCGACGCCTACGGGTTCCGCCTCGGGATGAACCGCTTCGCCGACCTCACCAACGACGAGTTCCGCGCCGCCTACCTCGGCGCCATCCCGAGCGGCCTGGGCCGCCACGCCGTCGGCGAGAGGTACCTCCACGACGGCGCCGACGCGCTGCCGGAGTCCGTGGACTGGAGGGCGAAGGGCGCCGTGGCGCCCGTGAAAAACCAGGGCCAGTGCGGCAGCTGCTGGGCGTTCTCGGCGGTCGGCGCGGTGGAAGGCATCAACAAGATCGTCACCGGCGACCTGGTGACGCTGTCGGAGCAGGAGCTGATGGAGTGTGTCAGCATTAATCTTGATGCATGTAGATAGTTGGTTAGTAGATCAACTAGTTGTGTTGTCACCGGCGTGCGTATGGGTGCATCGCGTCAGCAGTTAGCTGATTAGTCGGCCGTGAGTTAGTGGCCGGTTGGGGTGGCCGGGTCGTGCGTGCATGCATTAGATGGATAAGCTAGCTACGTGTGTGTGCCGGCCAAATAAACGGGTTGCATGTGTGCGGTTGGTTAGTGCGTGCGTAGCCGAGTGTGGCGGCCGGCCCTGTGTGAGCCAGAGTATAAATCCCCGTCTCTGTATTGGTTGCGTGAGCCGGTGTTGTAGCCATGTAGCCACCGTAAAGAAGAAAAGGATTGGGGCGTTCGTGCGCCCGCGGCGGCGTTCGTGCGCCGGCCCGGAATTTCTTGTGTCTTGTGTCTTCTTCTACCTCTAGCCGAGAGTGAGAGAGGACTGCGGTTCCAACAATTGGTATCATGAGCTTGGTGTCTTGGGCGCGCTTGCCGTGTCGGAGGCGTGGCAGCGATGGCGGCGCTCGCCGGCAGCTGCGTGACGGAGCTCCGGGCCATGTGTCGGCCCATGGAGGTGGGCGGCGCTGTGGCTGTCATGGCGCGTGGCGGAGGCGGCGGAGCGTTGAATGCTTGCGCTTCCGCGATAGAGGGAAACAACTTGGAGCCAAGCATCTTTGGCCACAGTGTAAGGCCGGAGATGAGGAAGATCTTCGGGTGGGATTGCTTCTTGGATGATGAAGAGAGCATTCTCATTGAATTGATGATCCACAACTTCTCTAGGAGTGAAGTTACTTCCATCATGCGGATAAAAACCCTCTTCAATGATTCTCCAAAGGTTAGTGTTCACATGATTTAAATGACGCTTAAAACGATAGACTCAACATCAAAATCTACATTCTTCTCAATCTTAGAGGCCGGGCCGCCATGATTCAAATGAGTGGAAGGGAGCGGTCCACCATAGACAGGTGGAGGTTCCACATGGGCAAAGATGTCGGTCCCATTTTTATCACTAGAAAAAGGAGCTTTCTCGCTAGAAGCTTCCACCTTGTCGGAGGTAGCATCCGTCACCTTGTTAGCGGGATCACCCACTTTCAATGGTGCGGTGGTAAGTTTAAGCCCTTCTAAGAATTTATTCAACATGCTTTCGACCTTGGTCGTCATGGAGGTTTTTAATGTGTCCAACGCCACATTGAATTCCTCACGAGAGACCGCGGTTCCCCCGTCTCCCGTAGACGAGACTGGATTCTCACCGGAGTGCTCCTCCACACCGTCTACGACGTCAACCATACTCTTTGGACGGTAAAGTCCTTAATAAAGAGACGAGGCTCTGGTACCAATTGAAAGGATCGATATAGTTGACTAGGGGGGTGAATAGACAACTAACAATTTTTAGCTTTTCTTTACCAAATTAAACTTTGCATCAAAATAGGTTGTCTAGATATGCAACTAAGTGGGCAACCTATATGATGCAATGACAACAAGCTCGCAAGCAAATAAGAGATATAACACGAGTAAGCTTGCGAAAGTAAAGGAACGAGATAACCAAGAGTGGAGCCGGTGAAGACGAGGATGTGTTACCGAAGTTCCTTCCTTTTGAGGGGAAGTACGTCTCCGTTGGAGCGGTGTGGAGGCACAATGCTCCCCAAGAAGCCACTAGGGCCACCGTATTCTCCTCACGCCCTCACACAATGCGAGATGCCGTGATTCCACTATTGGTGCCCTTGAAGGCGGCGACCGGACCTTTACAAACAAGGTTGGGGCAATCTCCACAACTTAATTGGAGGCTCCCAACGACACCACAAAGCTTCACCACAATGGACTATGGCTCCGCGGTGACCTCAACCGTCTAGGGTGCTCAAACACCCAAGAGTAACAAGATCCGCTAGGGATAGGTGGGGGGAATCAAATTTCTCTTGGTGGAAGTGTAGATCGTGGCCTTCTCAACCAATCCCGAGCAAATCAACAAGTTTGATTGGCTAGGGAGAGAGATCGGGCGAAAATGGAGCTTGGAGCAACAATGGAGCTTTTGGGGGAAGAGGTAGTCAACTTTGGGGAAGAAGACCCCCTTATATAGTGGGGGGAACAAACCAACCGTTACCCCCACTTCTGCCCCGCAGAGAGCGGTACTACCGCTGGGCCAGCGGTACTACCGCTTGCCACTATACGCGGTACTACCGCTCCTCCTCGCGGTACTGCCGCTTGGCCCAGAGCGGTACTACCGCGGTGGGAGGGCGGTACTACCGCATACGAGCGGTACTACGGCCCCCCACTGTCGCGGCCAGTACCGTAAAACCCGACACGAAAAAAGAGCCCTCGAATCGAGGCGGTACTAGCACGAGACCACCGTGGTACTACGGCTGGGGGCTACCAGCGGTACTACTGCTCTGGAGCGGTACTACCGCTCCCAGAGCGGTACTACCGCTTGTAGCACCCAAGCGGTACTACCGCTCCGTCCCGCGGTACTACCGCTGGGACCAGAGAGAGCACACAGTTGGGGGCTAACAGCGGTACTACTGCTCTGGAGCGGTACTACCGCTCCGGCCCGCGGTACTACCGCTGGGACCACAGAGAGCACACTGAGAAGAGAAACGAGCCCATCATCATAACGGAAAGGCTCGGAGGGAGGGGCAAAGGAAGTGTGCGTGATGATTCCGCCCTAGCCTTTCCAAAACGGACCCCCTCTTGATAGAACGGTGATCCCTATGAAACTAGTCCACCAAACTAATTAGAAAAGACTACACCGTCTTCGCTTCAAGCTCCGAGGGGAGGGAATCGTCTCGTGCCAAAAGGATGAATCTCTGAAAAACACTCAATGCACACGATTAGTCCGCAAAAGCATTGTCATCAATCACCAAAACATCTTAGGGAAAAAATATGCCCTTACAATCTCCCCCTTTTTGGTGGATTGATGACAATACGGTATTTGCACAACTGGGAAAAGACAAAGGACATAAGCAAACCCCAAATCTCTAAAATATAGACGGGCTCCCCCTAGATGTGTGCCATCAAGATAAGTGCTTTGGACTGCACGACACACATACTAGGATCAACACTCCCCCTGTATTTTAGAGACCAACAACCTAAGCGAGATACAAGATAGCAGGATATATAACATAATAAAGCATGTAACTCATGAGATATCAAATGACTAGAGACAAAGATAAAGATATGATAAGGATAGGTAGCATATGTCTCACACCATATGACTTGAACTAAGGTCTCACTGAACACAAAACCAAGCAAAGCACAAGGTAGCACACAACGAAAGCACAAAGGCAAAGACACACTCGCAACACAACGACGCAAATCCCTAAACTCTCTCCCCCTTTGGCATCGAGACACCAAAAGGGGCAAAGAGCTAACCTACGGCTCCAGGTGAGAGCATGCTGAGGATCTCGAACATCAGGACTCTGCGTGATCATCTGCACTGCCGTCCTCGCCCGGAAACTGCTCGGCATCTGAATCGGTCCACGGACAGTGCTGCTGGATCCACTCCTCCTCCTCAGTGATCTGACCCTCAGAGCCGCTGGTGACTGTCGCACCCATCTGACGCATAAGCTCCTTGTGACGTCCCCTTGCCTTCTTCTCAGCCACATGAGTCATGTACTGACCGTGAGACTCCATGCAGAACAGCTTCTTCATCTTGTGTTTGAGCTTCTTTGCCCAAGAGGGCTCTGCCGCAGAAGGCTCTGTCCCAGAAGGCACATAATCCTCATCATCATCACCGGCATCAGCCTCGTCCTCGGTCTCCATGGCAGCAGCAGAAGATGGAACTCCAGATCTACCCCAATTATCCTTCTTCCTCAGACGCTTGATCTCATGAGAAACCAACTCTCCAGTTTCCAGCTGCTCCTCAGGATAGGTATGTCTCCAGGCCCTCTCAATAAGCAACATAATGAACGGACCATAAATTGGGCACTTGCGCTCAGAAACAGCAGCAAGAAGCTCAGACCACATGACATGAGAGATGTCCAGGGACTCGCCAGTGTTTGCTTCCTTCTCACGCTGGCAGAAGAGAAGCATGTCCACGAGATAAGAGTGTACCATGTCCAGATTCCCGATACGAGGGAAGAGAGTCTCGCGGAAGATACGGTGAAGGATGTCCAGATAGGCAGACAACTCATAGGTTTCCTTCCTGGTCTCAGGGTTGACCTTCCGAGTACAGTAGGGCCAGAGGGCTTGCTTGTGAGTGGAGGTAACATTTTGGTGAGGACGAAAACCGACTGGAGACTCGAGCCCTTGATCTTCCACCTCAAGCAGCCCCATGAAGGCCTGCCACTTGACAGCTAGCACCTTCCCATTAGTCATCCAAGTCAGAGTCCTGTCTGCATCAGTTCCTAGGTGAACAGTGGCAAAGAACTGTGCCAGCAAATCTGCATCAAAGTCCTTGTTGAACTGCATGATCCTGAGAATGTTCAACTGAGAGCACATCTGAAGGGCATCACCAAAGTACTCAGGGTCCTTCTCCATAGCATCCGTGTTGATGGAATGAACATTGACAAAGAGGTTCTTCTTAGCCTTGATCACATCAAAGTATGTGGCATACTGAAACCGGTTCCAGAACGGGCGATTGACAAGGTTGGGTTCTTGGTCTTCCTCATATGGGTTGCGCCGACGCCTGTCCCAGAATTCCTTGCTAGACATCTCAGTCACCTTCTTGCCACTTGGCTTCGGTCGGTTGGCAATCTTCTTCTTGCGAGGAGGATTAGCACTTGAGGAAGCACCCCCTGGCGGCGGTGGAGCACTGGAAGAACCACCTGCAGTCTCAGATGAGCGGTACCGCTTTGACGTTGAACGCCCTGGGTTGACACGGCGGACTTGCTGCTCAGGATGTTCATCACCTGGAACCAAACACACGGACACAAGAAACAACCAGAAAGAACGATCAAAACCAAATAAACACAACAAATATGGATCAATCATGTGGTAGGAAACAATGGAACTGGGCATCCAGCGGTAGTACCGTGCCTGCCCAGCGGCAGTACCGCACCAGCGGTAGTACCGTGCCCCCGCAGCGGTAGTACGGCTCCAGCGGTAGTACCGCGCCATATGAGCGGTAGTACCGCCCGAGACGGGGCACGGAGGATCCCTACTGCCGTGGTCAGATCCGGCACTACCGGGGATGCCAAATTCAAAAATAAACCTACCAAACATCAATCCAAAGAGTCTAGTTGCCTTCTCCATCCTACTCAAGCCTAGATTTGGCCAAAAATCTAGAGATGCAACTACTATTGCCCCTAAAACGCGAGATCTGAAAACTAGACAAGAAGAGAAGAGGAACGGGGGCAATACCGGCATCCATGGCAAGAGGACGAGGTGGGGATCGACTCCACCGAAGGAAATGGGAAGGAACGGTCCGGAGACGGAGGGCCGCCGGAGCCCTCCCGTGGTGAGATGGCGCTGGAGAGAGAGGAAGAGGAACCAGGGGACGAAGCAAATGGGTATGGGGGGAGGAAACCACCCCTGCCCACGACTTAACCCCCTGGCCCCGCCCCTCAGCGGTAGTACCGTGGTGATGGGCGGTAGTACCGCTTAGCCACATAAGCGGTAGTACCGCTCCGTAGAGCGGTAGTACCGCTCCAGCGGTAGTACCGCGCCTGCACAACGGTAGTACCGCCCAGCGCAACTCAAACAAGACTCAACACCTATGGCGCAAAACGAAAGACGGGAAACAACGGCAAGTAGACCAACAAGAGCACCAGCAAGAGAACAAGAACCACACGCCTCTATACGAGAGGGCGGTGGCCGAGGCCACCTATGTTTGAGTCACTTGGTATGGCACCGCGAAGAATTATCCTTGGGCCCATGACCAAAGCTCGTCTTTGAAGCACAAGTACCATCAAAAATGGCTAATGTGAAAGAGTGAGATTAGTTTATGCATTATGGGGGGAGGAAGAGTTCATTGAGAGAACAACACTCCCCCTAAGTCCATGCCTACACCTAGACAAGAATGCACAATGAATGTGAGGGGTGTGCAAAGGTTCAAACCACATTGCTCGAATCAATGATATTTAGCTCATGCCTTAACTCGCGAAATCTTGCTTCATCCAATGGCTTCGTGAAAATATCTGCAAGGTTATCATGAGTGTTGACATAGTTGAGCTCGATCTCCCCTCGCCTAATATGATCCCGGATGAAGTGATACCGAATCTCAATATGCTTCGTCTTGAAGTGTTGCACCGGGTTGAGAGAAATCTTGATGGCACTTTCATTGTCACACCAAAGAGGCACTTTGTCACAAATGACACCGTAATCCTTTAAAGTTTGCCTCATCCATAAGAGTTGTGCACAGCAACTCCCGGCTGCCACATACTCTGCTTCGGTGGACGAGAGAGACACACAACTTTGCTTTTTAGAAGACCAACTTACCAAAGAGCAACCAAGAAATTGGCACCCTCCGGAAGTGGACTTCCTATCCACTTTGTCTCCCGCCCAATCGGAGTCCGAATAACCTACAAGCTTGAAGTTTGCTCCTCTTGGGTACCATAAGCCAAAGTTTGGGGTATGAGCCAAATATCGAAAGATTCGCTTGACCGCCACAAAGTGGCTTTCCTTAGGTGCGGCTTGAAACCGTGCACAAATTCCCACACTCAACATGATATCCGGTCTAGATGCACAAAGGTAAAGCAAGGATCCAATCATGGAGCGATATACCTTTTGATCCACCGCTTTACCATTGGGATCAATGTCAAGTTGGCACTTGGTGGGCATTGGAGTGGAAGCCGGCTTGACATCACTTAGCTTGAATCTCTTTAGCATGTCTTGAGTGTATTTGGCTTGGTTGATGAAGGTTCCTTCTCTTCTTTGTTTGATTTCGAATCCGAGAAAGAACTTCAACTCTCCCATCATAGACATCTTGAACTTTGAGGTCATGAGAGCGGCAAATTCTTCATTGAAGGCTTTGTTAGGGGAACCAAAAATAATATCATCAACATATAGTTGGCACACAAACAACTCCCCTTTGACCTTCTTAGTAAAAAGAGTGGGGTCGATTTTCCCGATTTCGAATCCACGATCTTGTAACAACTCCGTAAGATGCTCATACCACGCACGTGGGGCTTGTTTAAGGCCATAGAGCGCCTTGTGGAGTTGATACACATGATCGGGGAAATAGGGATCTTCGAACCCGGGGGGTTGTTTGACATATACCAACTCATTTATGGGACCATTAAGAAAAGCACTCTTCACATCCATTTGTTGCAATGTGAAATTATGATGAGAAGCATAAGCAATCAACAAACGAATAGATTCAAGGCGAGCGACGGGGGCAAAGGTTTCACCGTAGTCGATACCCTCGACTTGGGAGTAGCCTTGTGCCACCAAACGAGCCTTGTTGCGAACAATGATTCCATGAGCGTCTTGCTTGTTCTTGAATATCCACTTGGTTCCAATGACATTATGATTCCCGGTTGGCCTTGGCACTAATTTCCACACTTGGTTATGTTCGAAGTTGTTGAGTTCTTCATGCATGGCATTGAGCCAATCCGGGTCCTCGAGCGCTTCATAAACCTTTTGGGGTTCGACACAAGAAACAAACGCATGATGTTCACAATAGTTTGCTAATTGTCTACGAGTGCTTACCCCCTTTCTTAGGCTTCCAACCACATTCTCCATGAGATGACCTTTGGTGGTGAGCTTGGAAGCGATCTTAGCGGCACGACGCTCCAATTCCTCCTCGGAAGTGAAGTGAGGAGGGGTTACTTGATCATCTTGAGTGTCGTCTTGAGCTTGTTCTTGATCTTGAACTTGCTCGAGGGGAGGAACTTGACCTTGGGCATCATTTGGTGGATCACCACCATCTTGAGGTTGATCTTGCCCTTGATCTTGTTCATGAGGTTGAGGGCCTTCACTTTGTTCTTCGGAAGCGTGTGGGTCTTGGGTTGGTGATGGCTCCACTTGAGTGGAGCATTGTCCTTCTCCTTCGGCCACAAGGGGTTCCTCAATGGGTAGGATATATCCAACACCCATTCTTCTTATGGCTTGGGGAGGAATTTCATCACCTACATCACAAGTACCACTTTGCTCCACTTGGGAGCCGTTATTCTCATCAAACTCCACGTTACACGTCTCCTCAATAAGTCCCGTGGACTTATTGAGAACACGGTAAGCATGGGAGTTTGTAGCATAACCAACAAATATGCCCTCATGAGCTCTAGTCTCAAATTTAGACAAACGAACACCTTTCTTGAGAATGAAACACTTACACCCGAACACCCGAAAGTACTTGAGGTTGGGCTTGTTACCGGTGAGTATCTCATATGGAGTCTTGTTCAAGCCTTTGCGGAGATAGAGCCGATTTGAAGCATGACACGCGGTGTTGATGGCTTCGGCCCAAAAGTTGTATGGAGACTTGAACTCCGCCATCATGGTCCTTGCCGCATCCATCAACGTCCGGTTCTTCCTCTCCGCAACACCATTTTGTTGAGGGGTGTAAGGTGCGGAATATTGATGCTTGATCCCCTCATCACTAAGAAACTCATCCAGGGTGTAGTTCTTGAACTCGGTGCCGTTGTCACTTCTTATAGTCAAGATCTTTGCATTGTGTTGACGTTGGGCTTCATTTGCAAAGTCAATGACTGTTTGTTGGGTCTCACTCTTCCTCTTGAAAAAATACACCCAAGTGTATCTAGAATAGTCATCCACAATTACCAAGCAATATTTTCTACCCCCAAGACTATCAAAGGATGGAGGCCCAAAGAGATCCAAATGAAGGAGCTCCAAGGGCCTCTTCGAGTAAATGAGAGTCGTGGGAGGGTGAGCCTTCTCATGAAGCTTTCCTTCGATACAAGCACTGCAAGCACGATCTTTAGCAAAACTAACGTTCGTTAGTCCACGGACATGGTCCCCCTTGAGAAGACTTTGCAAAGATCTCATATTGACATGGGCTAAACGGCGATGCCAAAGCCATCCCACGTCAACTTTAGCCATTAGGCATGTCGCGGTCTTAGTGGGTCGCTCCGAAAAGTTAATCACATAGAGACCGTTCTCGACATGCCCAACAAAGGCTACTTTAAGAGTCTTGCTCCACAAGAGGGCCACGGTATCAATATCAAAGAAAGTGGCAAAGCCCATGATAGCAAGTTGACGAACGGAAAGTAAATTGTATGCAAGGGACTCAACTAGCATGACCTTCTCGATCGTGAGATCATGAGAAATGACAACTTTGCCGAGTCCCAATACCTTAGAAGACGAGGCATCACCCCACTCGACATTGGTGGGCATAGATGGAATCTTGTGCACGTCCACCACCAAGTCCTTGCTTCCGGTCATATGATTTGTAGCTCCACTATCGAGCAACCATGATCCCCCACCGGAAGCAAACACCTACAAGAGATCAATGCTTGGTTTTAGGTACCCATTTTGTAATGGGTCCTTTGATGTTAGTAACAAGGGTCTTAGGAACCCAAATGGACCATTCAATATACTCATGAGGAGAACCAACAAATTTGGCATAAACATGCCCATCACTTGCACGACATAACACATAAGAAGGATTAAAATCGCCGGCTTTGTTGGATGGGGTGGAATTGCCCTTCTTGACACCGTCACCCTTCGCATTGTTCTTCTTCTCCTTGGAAGTACCCTCTCCCTCCTTCACAAAAGTTTGCTTGAGAGGGGGAGGTCGTTTGGTCTTGTCATTCTTCTTCTTGTTCTTGGGCTTGGGTGCGAACCCAATCCCCTCCTTGGCCACAACTTCCTTTTGGTTTCTCAAAAGGTCGTTGAGGTTCTTCTCACCTTGTATGCATGACACAAGGCCTTTCTCAAGTTGCTCCTTCAACTTAGCATTCTCCTCAACAAGATGCACATGCTCACAACAAGAGTTAGTAGCATTTGCATTATCAATTAACACCATATGAGGAAAGGTGGCTTTCTCCTTAGTTAGCTTTACTTGGAGTTGATCATGAGACTCCTTGAGGCTAGCATGAGCACCCTTCAAGACTTTGTGAGCCTTGTCGAGAATGTCAAACTCCTCTTTAAGTCTAGCAAGATCAACCCCAAATTTTGCCTTCTCGGAGTTTAGCACACGAGACACAACAAGAGCATGATCAAGATCTTCCTTTAACTTAGCATGATCATCGTTGTATGACTCCTCAAGAGCCAAACGAAGACCACGCTCTTCGTCAAGAGCATTGGAAAGATCCGAAATCTCATCGGCATAGTCACGACTATGCCCCTCCATCTTAGAGATGGTATCTTCGTGAGCCTCGATCATGTCATTGGCTTCACCAAGTTGTTCCAAGAGAGCAACGAAGTGCTTCTTGGATTTACCCTTGAGTTTACTCATAAAGATCTCAAACTCATTTTCCTCCACATTTGTCCCCTCATGTTCATCAATGCTATCCGTCGAAGAAGGATGATTAATGATGGTAGTTTTGATGTTGGAGGTTACCTTATTGGTGGCTTTAGCCATGAGGCACTTGGCGGTGATGTTCTCATTGGGTGAGTCGAAGAGAGACACCCGTGGAGTCTTCGCAATGGCAACGGAGGCCATGGCAACCGACTCACCATCTTCATCATCGTCATCATCCTCATTGTACTCTTCTTGTACCACCAACGCCTTGGGAGGAGTCTTCTTGGTGAAGTTGCTCTTGTTGGGGAACGACTTGGCCTTGTCTTTTCTAATGAGCTTGCCACCATTGTCTTCCCTCTTCTCGTAAGGGCACTCCGCAACAAAGTGGCTCACATTGCCACAATTGAAGCAAGTCCTCACCCGTTGCTTGCCCTTTGCGCCACTTGAATTGCTCTTGTTGAAGTTTGGCCTTGTGTTCTTCTTGCTCCAAAATTGCCTTGAAGCAAGAGCCATGTGTTCATGATAGGCATACTTCGTATCTTCGAGGTTGCCCTCTTCTTCTTCCTCTTCATCCTCTTCCTCCATACTAACCTTGGCCTTTAGAGCAAGGTTGGGCTTCTTTACTCTTTGAGAACGAAGAACCGCATTGTCGGCGGTCTTGTCCAAGATGCTCATAGCAACAAATTCATCCAACACTTCACTTGATGACAAGGTGTGGAAGTCCGGCCTTTGACGAATTACGGAGGACATGGCTTTGTGGTAGGGCATCATTGCCTTGAGGAATTTGCGCTTGATCCAATTGTCATCCGTGTCTTTACTTCCATGATCTCGGAGAGAGACCGCGAGTTTGGTTACTCTCCGAAAAAGCTCGCGAGGTTCTTCATCTTCTTTCATTGCAAAACTCGTCGGCTTCATCTTGCACCACTTCATAGTTGGAGCGTTGAATGCTTGCGCTTCCGCGATAGAGGGAAACAACTTGGAGCCAAGCATCTTTGGCCACAGTGTAAGGCCGGAGATGAGGAAGATCTTCGGGTGGGATTGCTTCTTGGATGATGAAGAGAGCATTCTCATTGAATTGATGATCCACAACTTCTCTAGGAGTGAAGTTACTTCGGTCATGCGGATAAAAACCCTCTTCAATGATTCTCCAAAGGTTAGTCTTCACATGATTTAAATGACGCTTAAAATGATAGACCCAAGAATCAAAATCTACATTCTTCTCAATCTTAGGGGCCGGGCCGGCATGATTCAAATGAGTGGAAGGGAGCGGTCCACCATAGACAGGTGGAGGTTCCACATGGGCAAAGATGCCGGTCCCATTTTTATCACTAGAAAAAGGAGCTTTCTCGCTAGAAGCTTCCCCCTTGTCGGAGGTAGCATCCGTCACCTTGTTAGCGGGATCACCCACTTTCAACGGTGCGGTGGTAAGTTTAAGCCCTTCTAAGAATTTATTCAACATGCTTTCGACCTTGGTCGTCATGGAGGTTTTCAATGTGTCCAACGCCACATTGAATTCCTCACGAGAGACTGCGGTTCCCCCATCTCCCGTAGACGAGACTGGATTCTCACCGGAGTACTCCTCCACACCGTCTACGACGTCAACCATACTCTTTGGACGGTAAAGTCCTTAATAAAGAGACGAGGCTCTGATACCAATTGAAAGGATCGATATAGTTGACTAGAGGGGGGTGAATAGGCAACTAACAATTTTTAGCTTTTCTTTACCAAATTAAACTTTGCATCAAAATAGGTTGTCTAGATATGCAACTAAGTGGGCAACCTATATGATGCAATGACAACAAGCTCGCAAGCAAATAAGAGATATAACACGAGTAAGCTTGCGAAAGTAAAGGAACGAGATAACCAAGAGTGGAGCCGGTGAAGACGAGGATGTGTTACCGAAGTTCCTTCCTTTTGAGGGGAAGTACGTCTCCGTTGGAGCGGTGTGGAGGCATAATGCTCCCCAAGAAGCCACTAGGGCCACCGTATTCTCCTCACGCCCTCACACAATGCGAGATGCCGTGATTCCACTATTGGTGCCCTTGAAGGCGGCGACCGGACCTTTACAAACAAGGTTGGGCAATCTCCACAACTTAATTAGAGGCTCCCAACGACACCACAAAGCTTCACCATAATGGACTATGGCTCCGCGGTGACCTCAACCGTCTAGGGTGCTCAAACACCCAAGAGTAACAAGATCCGCTAGGGATAGGTGGGGGGAATCAAATTTCTCTTGGTGGAAGTGTAGATCGTGGCCTTCTCAACCAATCCCGAGCAAATCAACAAGTTTGATTGGCTAGGGAGAGAGATCGGGCGAAAATGGAGCTTGGAGCAACAATGGAGCTTTTGGAGGAAGAGATAGATCAACTTTGGGGAAGAAGACCCCCTTATATAGTGGGGGGAACAAACCAACCGTTACCCCCACTTCTGCCCCGTAGAGAGCGGTACTACCGCTGGGCCAGCGGTACTACCGCTTGCCACTATACGCGGTACTACCGCTCCCCCTCGCTGTACTGCCGCTTGGCCCAGAGCGGTACTACCGCGGTGGGAGGGCGGTACTACCGCATACGAGCGGTACTACGGCCCCCACTGCCGCGGCCATACCGTAAAACCCGACACGAAAAAAGAAGCCCTCGAATCGAGGCGGTACTAGCACGAGACCACCGCGGTACTACGGCTGGGGCTACCAGGGCTCGAGGGTACTACCTCCCAGCGTACCCTTGTAGCCCAGCGTACTACCGCTCCGTCCCGCGGTACTACCGCTGGGACCAGAGAGAGCACACAGTTGGGGGCTAACAGCGGTACTACCGCTCCGGCCCGCGGTACTACCGCTGGGACCACAGAGAGCATACTGAGAAGAGAAACGAGCCCATCATCGAAACGGAAAGGCTCGGAGGGAGGGGCAAAGGAAGTGTACGTGATGATTCCGCCCTAGCCTTTCCAAAATGGACCCCCTCTTGATAGAACGGCGATCCCTATGAAACTAGTCCACCAAACTAATTCGAAAGGACTACCGTCTTCGCTTCAAGCTCCGAGGGGAGGGAATCGTCTCGTGCCAAAAGGATGAATCTCTGAAAACACTCAATGCACACGATTAGTCCGCAAAAGCATTGTCATCAATCACCAAAACATCTTAGGAAAAAATATGCCCTTACAGCATTAATCTTGATGCATGTAGATAGTTAGTTAGTAGATCAACTAGTTGTGTTGTCACCGGCGTGCGTGTGCGTGCATCGCGTCAGTAGTTAGCTGATTAGTCGGCCGTGAGTTAGTGGCCGGTTGGGGTGGCCGGGTCGTGCGTGCATGCATTAGATGGATATGCTAGCTACGTGTGTGTGCCGGCCAAGTAAACGGGCTGCATGTGTGCGGTTGGTTAGTGCGTGCGTGGCCGAGTGTGGCGGCCGGCCCTGTGTGAGCCAGAGTATAAATCCCCCGTCTCTGTATTGGTTGCGTGAGTCGGTGTTGTAGCCATGTAGTCACCGTAAAGAAGAAAATGATTGGGGCGTTCGTGCGCCCGCTACGGCGTTCGTGCGCCGGCCCGAAATTTTTTGTATCTTGTGTCTTCTTCTACCTCTAGCCGAGAGTGAGAGAGGACTGCGGTTCCAACAGAGTGCGCGAGGAACGGGCAGAACAGCGGGTGCAACGGCGGGATGATGGAGGACGCGTTCGACTTCATCGCCCGGAACGGCGGCATCGACACGGAGGAGGACTACCCCTACACCGCCAAGGACGGCAGGTGCGACCACGCCAAGAGGAGCCGCACGGTGGTGTCCATCGACGGCTTCGAGTCGGTGCCGGAGAACGACGAGCTGTCGCTGAAGAAGGCGGTGGCGCACCAGCCCGTGAGCGTGGGCATCGAGGCCGGCGGCCCCGAGTTCCAGCTGTACGAGTCGGGGGTGTTCACCGGCAGGTGCGGCACGGAGCTGGACCACGGCGTGGTGGCGGTGGGGTACGGCACCGACAATGGCAGGGACTACTGGAGCGTGCGCAACTCATGGGGCCCGGACTGGGGCGAGGACGGCTACATCCGGATGGAGCGCAACGTCACCGCGAGCACCGGCAAGTGCGGCATCGCCATGATGGCGTCCTACCCCGTCAAGAACGGGCCCAACCCGTCACCCAAGCCACCAAACCCGCCGAAGCCGAAGCCGGTGGCCTGCGACCGCCACAGCAAGTGCCCGGCGGGGAGCACCTGCTGCTGCACCCACGGCGTCAGGAAGACGTGCTTCGTCTGGGGGTGCTGCCCTGCCAAGGGCGCCACCTGCTGCAAGGACGGCGCCACCTGCTGCCCGTCGGACTACCCCGTCTGCAACGCCAGAATCGCACTTGCTCCAAGGTACCATCAACCACTATCCAATCTATTATCTATTGTGCTCTCGATCGGTTGGTTTCTGGGACTAATTTGCATTGCACGAATTCGTTGATTTTGTGCTGATATTTTTGCATGGATGTTTCTGGTTTTGTTTGACAGAGCAAGAACAGCCCGTACACCGTGGAGGCGCTCATCCGTACTCCGGCCAAGCGAAGCAGGACAACGACACTTACACAACTGGTTGATTTAGTGTTCTCCGAATTGGACATCTAGGCTCTGAGTCTTTTCTAGTATTATTTTTTAGCACATAGCTACAATAGTATTAGGACTATTTGAAATTTGTATCCGCAGGAATATGTACATACGAGATACGAGAATTTCCACCTTGTTGAAGATCAGACATTCTTTGTATCTATTGTTTTCCTTTTCCTTTGCATCTCTCTGTTTCCAGCTCTATCTGTTTATGTTCTTCAAATTAGTTATGATTTACATTAATGGTTTCAAGTTTGTCATGATTTAAATTGGGTGCTTTTTTTAGAAAAAAAAATGAATTTATTACAAAAGTTCATCAAAAGTAGAAAGCAAGCATAATAAGAATTACATCGAGATCTTTGGACAACCGAACAACCACTATTGCCGTCAGAACAAGTTGTCAATGCGTTGTTGTCGCCGCCCCCCTACCGAACTTTGTCAGTGACAGCCAGGGAGACTTTGTGCACGTGGCCCTAAGTACCAGTGTCCTGTAGCCGCAGTCGTTGTTGTTGAACCACTGAATTGATATGAAGTACCAGACATCAAATCTTGCCATCGCCCACGTGTGACGAGAACCCTAACCTCGCCAATCTTGCCATCGCCCACGCGCGAAGAGAACCCTAACTTCGCCTCCCCAAGGAGACGACATGAATCTATCTCAGAGCTCTGTCCAAACGGATGAACTCGAGGAGGCCCGGAAGACTAACTCGAAGATGAAGCGTTGGCATCCACCCAAGCGCCAAACTTGCAAGGACTAAAACCCCTAACCTAAACTACTAGCTGGATCCAAGGCACCGGGATTCTCCTACCGGCCATCGGAACGATAGGTGAATCCATGTGCTCGCTAACGGAGCCTTGAAGGGTCGAGTGTGCACTAACTGCTAAATTGGGTACTTATTCATAATATGTACTATCATCACTCATGGTGGGAAAGACGGTGTAGACTAACTCCATTGAGCGACACCAAGCAGTACAAATTTTAAAACAATTAGGCAATTTCTCCCGACCCAACCCTTTCCCAAAACTTGATTCCAAGTTTAGTGTGCTCGTCCCGATGGTGATAGCACTGTGGCAAGATGGCGGCATTCAATCGCCTGACTCCATTGTCGTCTCGTCAGACTGGTTGAATTTCTCTAGATTGCTTCGGTGCCAAGACGAAGCGAGAGGACCAGCGACACCGACAACCAGCATCGTACTTGCCCGACATCGAGAAGCGTGGCCACAATCAGTGGTAGAGGAGCGTAATTGGGCCGGCGTCGAGGAATGGCCCCGACCGACTGGGGTGAGCAGGGAAATTTGCGCCTCGAGTTCTGGTGGAGATGTCGATATGCTCTATTAAGTTGGCCTACAGAAAGGAAGCATACCACCAAGTAGTATAGGATTGTTTTCCCGTGTACTCACCTATTGGGCGAATCCTCTTTCCTAGATTCTTTTCCAAAAATAATCAGATAGGTCTTTCCTTAGTTTTTTAAAAGAAAAGGTCATCATGACTAGTTTTATTCATTCATCCAAATGTCTACATCATCTACTAGTTTGCCGATCAGGAAACTAGAGAGATCACCATCCCAAGTGCTAGATAATTTGATACAAAAACTAAATCGAGCTAGCTCCTGAGCTACACTATTAGCCTCTATTACAATGTTTAAACTTGATCTTTCTTATTCATATAGCTAAATCCACAATCTCGTATAAACATCATTGTTGTGTCCCATCACTGATTATTACCAGCGCAAACATTTATAATTTCTAAGGAGTCCGCTTCCCATCTCTAACCGCTGGAGGCTCAAATATTTTGCAAATGCCAATCCACCCTTCAAGGCTATGACTTCTATTGTGACTGCGTCAGTTGCATTGACATAGAAAGTACAACTAGGATCAATTCCCTCTAAAATCTCTTAGAACAATAGCAGGAGCACCCGCGCCTTCTTCCACATGAAATGAAGCATCAACATTTATGGCTGCACTTCTTCCTCGAGTTTGCCTTCTGAGCTTCAATCCCCCCCGAGTTCGTCCATTTGGATGTAGTGTATGGAGCTCCGGTGTAGATTCCTGTGGTCTCCTTGGAGCAGTCAGGTTAGGGTTTATCATCATGTGACGAGATTAGGTGTCCGGTGTTTTAGATCTATGCAAAGGTTCAACGGCGATGATTGCGGTCCTAGGACACTGGTCCTTAGGGGCATACGCACGAAGACTTCTTGACTGCCATCGACAAGGTCAAGCCAACTTCTGGTTGGGGAGTGGTAATAGTGGCACGTCGGCGGCTCGTTCTGGCGGCAGTAGTGGTCGTTCGGTGTTCTCGGAATCGCGATGTAATTTTTATTGTTTTTGAGATACTTTGTACTTTCGGTGAAGATTTTATAATAGATCCGATTCTTTTGGAAAACATTTATCTTCACCGTCTGAAATTCCAATTTGCTCCACCTGTTTTCTCTATCAGGCTGAACCATTTTCTTTCTGCTAGCGTTTGCGGTGATTGTTGTAATAGAGAATTGTTGATAGTACTAGGTTTTGGAGAATTGTTATCCATGCGCTCCTTGTATCCAACTAGACCAGCCAGTAGGCTGATTCTTTTAGATCAAATCAATCTAATAAGAACCTTAACCATAATTTACGTCATGATTAAAAAAATGTACCATTGAGTAACATAGTAGGAGAATAGTCATGATTTAAGTCTATTGTTTTGTATACTATTTTGAGATGGGTATTTATTCATTATTAGTAGTCAATGGTAGTACTTAAAACAGACTTCTGGAACATGTGTCATCGGAGCACACTTTTTGACCACCCCAAAACAAGTGCTTAAAAGTTTTGAATTTTTTAATACGAATACGCATGCATGTGATCTAAGTACCTGAAATTTAGTTCAATACTACGTTGTATTGCACGCTGCAAAAAAAGACAAAAATTTATTTCAATAATACGTTGTATTGTACACTACAAAAAAGACAAATATTGGCCCAAAATCAACCAAAAAAACAAGCCCTAAATTCGCATGTATTTTGTCTTTTTTTAATCTCTCACATGCAAGCTCGTATATTGATGAAAATTTGGCCCGTTATACTGCACTGCTATAGGTGCATTTACACAATAATTTGGAAATTTTCAAGCCTTACAATTCCATTTTTCTTACTTTTAAAAAACATGCTCCAATGCCCCCGTTCAGATGCCACTTTTTGGGGTAGTGCAGCACTACCGGGCGAGTCCTTTTCAGGAAAATAAAGAAAAAACAAATTATTATAAGTACTCGACTACTGGGTAAATCATCTTTTTTTTTTGCGAATATACTGGGTAAATCATCTATTCAAGAAGGTAAAAAGGAAAACAAATTGAAATAGGTTGACTAGTGTGGAATTTGATCCATAGATTTGTCATGAATTGATTACTATATTTAAGTGGGGTATTTATTCTTTATAACTATTCAATGGTACTGGCCTACTGGGCGAATCCTCTTCAAGAAACTGAAATAAAAATAAACTATTGTTAGTAATCAATGTACTGGCCTACTACGCTCGTCCGAGTATATTGTTCCCCTCGTATTTTTTTTGTTGAACTTTGATTTTAAATTTAACTAATAAAATATATCTTTTATGTATTTAAAATAATATCATTTGAAACTTCTTCAAATACGTATCCAATGCTATAAATTTTATGGTGTATAACTTAAATTTTTGGTCAAAATTTGACCCAAATGCAATGGGGCTTATAAATCCGGACGGAGGTAGTACTCGATAAGTTCCTATTCGAGAACGTAAAAAGAAAACGAATTGATCAGAGTCGAATTTGATCTAGATTAGTCATGATTTGAATAGTATATTTAAGTGGAGTATTTATTTTTATTCCAAATATGCTACAACCCTACCGGGGGATCCTTTGAAGAAAATAGAAAATGAATGACCAAAGTGAGATTTGAACCCACACCCTTTCGGACCAGAGCCTTAATCTGGCGCCTTAGACCAACTCAGCGATCTGATCATTATGCTTAGTGAAACAATAAACGCCTTCTTAATCTTATAGAACAGAACGAAAGGAAACTGACCAGATTTTTCACAATAATGATGCCCAACAAATGAACGACGGAACCCCACTCCCCAGCAGAATATGGACAGCCCTAAAGAAAAAAAACAGGATACGGGTATGCGATGTAGCGTTCGGCTCGAATCTTGGATGATACGATGACGCATCACTCGATCGTGTACAAAAAATTGTTGTTGTGAGGATATAATCGAAAATGCCAAGACCGAGCTCCATGGAGGCCTTTATTTGAAAAATTCAAAATTCAAAATTTTTAGTTTCAAAAAATTATAAAAATAAGTACAAATATACCTACATACATAATGTAGTGTGCAAATTTTCAGGTCGAAATACATTGAAATGTGAACTACACAAAAAAGACAAATCTGAGGTTTTTTAGCATATGTACTGTCCATCCTCAAAGTCCATGATTTTGTTCTTTTTGTGCAGCTTGCAATTTGAGGTATTTCATCCTGAATTTTTTTCACACATACACTTTACATCCTTGCATACATGTGCATTTTTTTCCAAAAAAATTTGAAACTTATTTTTTTTTATTTTGATGTTTTTCAAAATAAAGGGCTCCATGGAGCTCGATCTTGAAAATGCCCTACTCGGATATAATTCCTTACTAGTAGAACGCCCGTGCGTCGCCACAGGCCTTTGAAGGAAACAGATGCTACTCACCAATGGCAGAGCTTGGGCCGCATCTTAGGAAATGGGCTTGGTTGGGGGGACCAGGCTTGGCCAGATTTCAAATGATTTGTCGTAATTCATAGAGACGCTCCACAACCCCTGCACATCTCTAACAATAGCTACTTTATTTTGTCCTAATTCTCTCACATGATCAGCAGCGCACCCATCGGTAGCACAACTTGAGATTAAAATAGTTCAGTTTCAAACAATATGAGCACTATCCTAACTAGCCCATAGATACTTCACTGATTTTAGAATCTTCCTTGAAATAAAATATTTTGAATTTCTGTTGTCCATAATAATAATATATAGCAAACATGCCTGTGCATTACAAAAGGATAGACAAAGCGAACTTACGGCATCCATCGTGGCCGAAATAACCGCTCGCTACAGTTTTCCATTATAACTGCTGGAACACATTTTTCCGCCAACCAAACGCACCATTATTTCCTTCTCAAAAAGTAACATGGGTCCAGCTCACTCATGCATTTTCATCAAAAATAATACCAAGAAATATATACAATACAACCCGTGACAAATGCATAATTGCTCCTCTCTTAGACATTAGCGCAAGCCCATTTGTGCTATGAAGATGAAGCAGCACAAACAAATGAAATAAAAAAGAGAAGTACTTTTCATTTTCAACCCAAAGACTTTGCTACTGAAAACCACAACTGCCCATCAGAATGAAAAGAAAAGAAAAAATCTGCTTGGCAGCACGCTCAGGCAGAATCCTAGCAGGATCACACACTGGGTAAGGCAGAGGTGCATAGTACCCCCTCTGTTCCTAAATATAAGATTCCAACAAGTGACTACATATGAAGCAAAATGAGTGAATCTACATTCTAAAATATGTTTACATACATCCGAATATTAAAGTCCATTTAAAATATCTAAAAAGACTTATATTTAGGAACGGGAGTATATTGTTTTGTGATTTATGTACTGGTCGAGTTTTGCTCACCACGGACCTATGCATCAGGCTAACAACATATGAGCAAAACTCGACTGATTTGCTGAAGAACTAAAAGTGCCATCACCTGTTTACAGAAGCCATGCATGCTGCTGCTGCTGATTTCTTTCTGCTCTTCTTCTACATTTAGGACAGTAAAATCATGCCTAAAGCGAGCCCTTTCAGCGATTTGTATTCCGTCCATTTTCATGATCTAAACTTTTCTTGTCGTTGATCTCAGCAATCTCTCCCGCACTGGCCCAGCTGTCCTATGAGCTGCTGCTCCACAGGTCGAAACGGTGCTCTCTGGTAAACTGGGCCGTAGGCCAGCCCAGGAACAAATTGCTCGTGGCTCGATACAGCGGATTCAGCCCAAGGCAGCAAACGGACTCCCGTCTTCGTAAAATAAAAAAGAAATCGCTCGAGGGAGGAACAAATCGGGGGCGGTCGATAGACTCGATGCAGAGAGGATGCGGCGGGCGCTCGATGCAGGCGACGTGGGCGGGCTGTGGATCCAGCCGAGGCGCGAGTGGATCCAGGGTAGGCACGCTCGAGGGAATAATTCACCATTGCCGCATCGTCGACGGGCGGGTCGCTTCGCTGTTCACTTGTTCAGTGCCCCGTTCGCTCGGGTGCGGCGCGAGCGATCGGGACTCCTTGCGGTCGAGCTAATTTTTTTTAAATAATACAAATTTTTTATAAAATTTGAAAAATAATATACGGTACAGTCGGCCAGCGGCAAGCCGAGTAGGGCCCAGTCGGCCACCGGTAAGCCGATTAGTGGCTGGGCCACCCGACGCACGGCCAGTCGGTCAGGTTGGATGAAGTCGGCCAAGGGGAGGCCGATAGGCCGGCCAATCGGCTTCTGGTAAGCCGATAAGTGGCTGGATGGATGGGGTGCTGCGTGCGTGATCGATGGATGGCTGCGTGGGCATGCGTGGGCTGATTGATTTCAGTATTATATATGTGCGAGTCCATGGGTTAGTCAGGCATACGGGTATTCGGATACTCGCGTATGCATATGCGGCCGGCCGGTGTACACATATTCGATGTATTGTATATACACCACTACACCAGGTCCTGGACCACGTACAACCCGGCCAGGTCATGCGCGTACGCACTGGCTGTAGTGCTGTACCAAGTCATGATCCTATGCTAGTACGCATCGTAGGTGGTTTTGTCATGCATCTGCACGTGCATGCATGGCCATGCAATACTGAAATCAATCAGCCCACACATACAATATTGGAATCAATCAGCCCACGTACGCAGCCATCCATCGATCACACACGCAGCACCCCATCCATTCAGCCACTTATCGGCTTACCTGAAGCCGATAGGCCGGCCTGTCGGCCTCCCCTCGGCCGACTACATGCAACCTGGCCGACTGGCCGTGCGTCGGGTGGCCCAGCCACTAATCGGCTTACCAGTGGCCGACTGGGCCCTATTCAGCTTGCCGCTGGCCGACTAGCACCAGTCGGGTTACAGAAAGCCGACGCCGTATTATTTATGTAATTTCTCAAAACCGTATATTATTTTTCAAATTTTATAAAAAAATGTATTATTTAAAAAAAATTAGCTGCGGTCGACGCCAACGGGCGGTGAGTCGGTGACGAGGGAAGCCAATCGTCGCTTGTCGATTCGACTCCACTCGTCGGCAGTTGAGGGATAATCCACCATTGCTACAGGTCTTTAATGGCAATCAGTGTGCGTCATTCGCCTGTAAGGCACTAATGCAGGTCAGTTACCATGACGCTCCTTGCCTGTCCATATATATCCCCTACAATCCAGCTGTTCCTTCTCGCCCCCTCCACACTTTGGCAAAAAAAAATGTCTCCGATGGCCATGTTTGGCGCTTAGGTCTACACTCTGCCAGTCTTCCCTCCTTCGAACATCCCCTCTTTTTTAATCCTTGTCAATTTTTTGATGAATGCAGTTGTCGATGGATTTAAGTTGGCCTCTCCCTTGTAGCAGATTATGTCAACGAGTCAATCTCCAATGGCTAACAGACATGTTAGTATTCGTGTACTGTTTTGCCTTTCTCCACCTAAATTTTGTGTCTGATCTTGTGTGTGATGTTCTGATATAATATGATGCGTAAATAAACATTCATGCTATATATACTAATATCTACTCCCTCCGTCCCAAAATATAAGAGCATTTTTTACACTAGTGTAGTGTCAAAAACGCTCTTATATTTTGGGACGGAGGGAGTAGATTAGAATAGGATTATTCACACTGTTATAGGTGTATTTCCCCCTCTACTTTTTTGTGATTTTTTTGATGTTGTGACATAATTTTTTCCCTAAAAAAACATGCAGGCTATTTCATTTACTCCGATGTGTGAATCAAAATCTAGGTGAATATCTCCTTGTGGCCATTTTCATGAAACATAATTTCTTCTCATAAGATCCTTACATGGAATTTCTATGTGAGAATTTATTTTCGACAGTTACAACAAAGCAAGATAGATGACAATGGTCTGAAATCGCAACCTCAACTCTTTCATTGCTTAACTCTAAATAAAACATGCAAAGCAGATGGGGAGTCATGGTTAGCACCAAACCAAATGGAATTAATATATCTTCCATTGAAAACAACCAAACTTTGTCTGGTGATCTTCACATTTGTTCCTTCTTTACTCCTGCAGTCTTGTGCCCCCACCCCCACCCATGATTCTTCTCCTACGAAGCAGCAGGGGACAAGCAGAGTATGGGCAGGATGAAGCCTAGCCATTGTTTTGTGTTGTGTACGTGAATGTCGTTCTCCACTGCGTGTTCATATACTTGACCGGACTCAGTTTTGATTTGTTAAATTGGCAACATATATTTTATTTTTGCAGCTTTTTTTCTCGAAATCAGCAAAGTTGAGAGCTCGGTGAGGTGCCTCTTATTGTTCCTTTGAAAATAGGGGTTTCTTACTTTGCGATACTGGTTTTACATGTATTTTGTTTTGTTTGCCAATGCAGATATTAATCATTCATATGTAATACAAGTTAAGCTGGATTATAGATCACACAAAGAATTCCACTTAAGTCAATTATCAACATGATCATATCATGTACATCATTTCCCCCAAATAAATATATGTTCAGTAGATGATGTTTCTTCCATCTCTGCAACTGTAGTTCATTGTGCAGATCTATACGAATCTTAAGTTTTACCAATGATCAAAGTCTTCACATTTTCTTAGGAATTGCATTACTTATGCCAGACTCTTTTTGTATAAACACCATCTTAGGGCTCATGCAACATGATCGTCAGTTTAGTAATTTCTCTTGATGTGTATACAAGCAACTACTTCACTGTGTTATGTAGGACGATAGTTGATGCCACAAGAGATACTAAAGCAGTTGGAATATAGCTGCAACATCTCATCATAACATGTAGACTCGATGTGTTTTCTTGCCCATTTATGCTTCTATCGATGCTATGCTCTCCACAGAGAATGACCAAAGTAGTTATCTTTGTGTAAATTGCTTCCTTTTCATGATGTTGTTATCACTTGTACTTTCCCCACTTTATATGGGTTCATGTTATTAGCATAACTATATTATTAAGTGTGTACACGTATATTCATTCTACATATTGTAACTTAGATATTTTTGTATTCAACTTTTTTGTCACTTCATATTTGCAAAAAATATAGTTATTCTATCGAAAGAAAGGGACGGGCGCAGCAACGCGCGCCATCATGGTCTAGTAAATATTAAGTTAGGACAGTTTTACAATTAAGTTTAGTCGCTTAGACATCCACTGTAACATCCCCAAAATTCTAAATTTTGGAATGTTATAATAAACAGATAGATTGGATTGATTGTTTGATTGATTGACTGAAAGTGAGTGGAATTCGAAATCTTTTGAAAGTTAAATAAGAGGGAATAAAAGGACTTTCCCAAACTTTCATTTTGCTTTTATGATCTCCATGAATTCAAATTATTTTCATCACAAAACCCTCGAGAGAAGATGACATGACTTCTTCCATTTATTTAAATGACAAGGGGTGTTGAAAAATATTTGAATTTCATTTGAATTTTTTTTTCCAATTCCGAAACTTTATGCAACTCAATGATTTTCACGAGAGAAGATAAAATGACTTTTCAAAACATATGAAATATGAGTTGGGAGTTCAAAAGGATCAAATTCAAGTCCTTTTGGAAATTATTTTAATTTGGAGTTATTTGGGTTTTATTCAAATTATTTTTCTCCAAAAATAAAAAATGCAGAAAATAGGGTAACATGATTCCCTACATCAGAAAATTGGAGAGAAATAAATTTGAAATCATTTTGGTATTTTAAAAATGATTTTTATTGGATTTTATTAAGGCAGTAGCACTTTTTGCTTTATTTTAATTTGTGAGTATTTTATTAGACTTTACAAAAATGTTTATGTTGTAGAAAATCTTTTTATGAAAATTTTGATATATAATATGCCTATATAAAATTTTAATTTATTTTCTTTATCCGGCTTTCCTTCTGTCTCAATTTAAAAAAAAACTGTACATGCGGCCCATAGTTATTTACCGCCCACACGCGTAGCATAGTGGCAGCGGGCGCCTCATTTGTTTTTCCCTCTCCTAAATGGGCCAGGCCCAGCCATCCTTTTTATTTTTTTACTTAGGCCGATTTTTGTTAAAAAAAAACTGCAGTGTACGCGCGCAGCCGGCCCGTGGTGCTTTTAGCCCATGCGTTACCCGTTTATTTTATTTGTTCGTCTACGTTTAGTCCTACATTGCCTAGTCTTTAACCTCTAAACCTCTTTTTCACCTATAAATATAGACACATAGAGCCTCCAAAAATTATCCATTGCTGGTTAAATCAATATTTTGGTTCGACTAGCTAAAAATATATTTCTTCTCTCCGGCGGAACTTTGGAAGTTGTCTCCTCACTCCGAAGTCGTCTTTTAGGTATATTTATTCGTTCTCTGTAATTATACGTTAGACCTAAATTTTTTTAGCCGTAGCTATTTTTCTTCTGCAAAACAGCTTGACCCTGATTTTTCAAATAGCCATAACTTTTTACTCGTTCATCCAAATTAGATGAAACCAGCGTCTATAGTTTCATCTTGTTTTCACCTATCCAGTGAACCTGTCACATCAATTTTATTTAATTTTCAAATTTCGAAATTTGTTTCATAGTCAAATTTCTTTTGATCATATCTTTTTATCCGTACCTCCGTTTTCGATGAAACCAACGCCCACTTTTTCATTATGATCCCCTCTATCCAGTTAAACAACTTAAACATGTTTTTGAAAGTTTTAAAATTTGATTCAAACAGATTTGTATTCAAACTTTTTTTGTTCATAACTTAAGTTCCGTAACTCCGATTTAGTTGATTCTTTTTGCAAATCGAAGCTCTTGACCTAAACTTTCTGATAAGGCCAAATTCATATAATTTTGGTACTGTTAGAAATTGTTTTATGTTGCAAGAGTTATTTGCTTGGTTTTGATGTTTCCCGAATCGTCTTCTTCGTTCTTTCTGATCTTTTGAGTGATTGCTTATGTGTGGTTACTATTGCTTGCTTACGATAGATTGACCGGAGTGTGACGAATAGATCTATCAAGAGTGTTGAGTGCGAATCATCTTCATTAACATTGCAGGCAAGTAACACTTTGATCATACCTTCCATACCCAGTTTTTATTGCATTAGATCTATTCCTCAAACATTGCATGATTATGATCTAATTAAATTGCGGGTACTGGGAAGTAGTTGAGGTAGTACCTATTACCTGTTTTCTTATCAAACCCTTGGGAGTTACTTCTACGTTGCTATTATATTGCTATGCTATGCTCGTAGACGTGGATTGGGTTTGAGTGAATTTTCCATGACAGATGAGAGATTGTTAATTTAATGGTTTACTTAAGGTGGCAACTAAAACTCACATCTGGATGGATTGAGGCACCTGGAGAACCCAGTGTTGTCTGTTTGTATAAGGACCGCCACCCAGGCTCAAAGGGATCATAAGATTATTCATGCTAGAAACTTCCGTGTGCAGCCGCAAGCTATTATGGGCTCTAGCATAGTTGAGTAAGTTGTGGGAAACCTTTCCATGATGGGCTAGCAGATGTAGGGGATTGTAGGTGTACCGGCCTATCTATCGGTTAAGGGGACCTCTTCGGAAAGACTGTGTCTCGGTCATCCGTTTCTCAAACATCATGCAGTGCGAGAATCAAGCGGAGGCGATCGAGTCTTGTGGGGAAAAGTGCACAAACCTCTGTAGAGTGTACAAACTAATCATGATTAGCCGTGTCCCCGGTTATGGACATCTTGAGTATCTAGTACTTGGATTATCCCGTTGATCTCATCATGTTACTTAATTTAAATTTGATTTGGGTTTAACCACGTTCTTAATTGGGATTGAGATGCTGTCAACCATCTCAATGTTTCACAACCACCATGATAGTTAAATAAAATTTATTCCTTTGAAGTAGGGAAAAATTGGCTTTTCGCAAAAATATTATAACCATAGAGCTTTTCCACTAGCCATATATGCATGTAGTGATAGTCTTTGTTCATCATTTCTCTATGGTGTGAATTTGCCAACATATTTCATGTGCTGACCCGTTTTCGGGCCGCAACGTTTCATGTTGCAGGATTCTTCCGACGAGTAAGTGATACGTTAGGGTTACGATTTCTACACTCAACTTTGCCGTTGGTGTTGATGGGAATCCACAACCTTGTTACTTCCGCTATTTTGGATTGAGGTAATAGTATTTACGTTATTTTATACATGTGATTTACCTCTGTTATAAATCCTCGAGTACTGTGTGTGTCAGCATACCGATCCAGGGATGACACTTAAGCACAGAGACTTGATCCATTCGGGTCGGGTCGCTACATCCACGCTGTAGATCAAAACTTAGCATGAATTTCTCCAATTAAAATGTCTAGATAAGGTATAGATATAAATCAGTACCAAGCATAGAATGTAATTTTCATCAGATAACCTACAGCGGTGATATAGTTTTCAGAAAATAAAATCGTACTAAAAAATTATACTAAAAAGTTAAATACACAAGATTCACCTTATGCTTGGAAAGAGCCTTTCAATCATCTTTATCGGTCGTCTGGCTCTACGCTATTTTTTTTCAATAATACACTTTTTTTAATAATTTAGAAAAATATTACGCCGTTTTTATTATTTAAAAAAATAATACAGCGTCGGCCATGTGGAAGCCGACTGGCTTCAGTCGGGCACGCGTAAGCCGATAGGCCTCAATCGGCCGTGGGTAGGCCGACAGTGGCCATCCCACGATCACTGCCGCTCCACTAGGCCTGCGGTCCAGTCGGCCGTGGGTAACCCGATAGGGCCCAGTCGGCTTCGCGGAGGCCGACAGGTGGCTGGTAATTAGATTAGCCAGTGGGGCTTTGCGTTTATAGACGAGGTTGACCGGCCGCGGCTTCGATAGCTAGCTAGCCTCGTGCATGCAAATTACTACTACCGGTGGCCACACCGGCGTTGTAGGCTATGTCGATGGCGAACTTCTTGAACACGTTGGAGCTCTGGCCTTGATGTACACTATGTGTACAAGTGCCCCATGATGTAGGCCACGCCGGCGTGCTTGGCCTCCACGATGGCGGCCAGCTCCTCCATCACCTCCGGGTCCACGTGCTCGCCTGCCAGGTCCGAGATCTCGAACCGCACGCGCTGCCGCCGCCGGGGACTCGGCCTCGTATATATGGCCTGCAGCGACTCCAGTGTGTCCGACTTGTCGCCGTCTATGGCCGCCGTGGCCGCGCGCACCACGATGCAGCCGGCTCCTGCACCAGCAGCCGCCCCGTCCGCGCCAGGTCGTTGGGCCGCCTCACCACGGACATCCGGCCCTCGACGGCCGACACGTACGTGGATCATATATACGGTCAGTGTGTCAGTCTGCTAATTGCCGGAGTTGCTACAAGTCACTAATTGCTATGGTGGCCGTCCAATCACTCGATGCATGCATGTCCAAGTTAATTGTCTAGGCGAGCGATCAATCATCACGGCATGCATGCATGTAGTAATACGCAGCAGTAGTAATTTGCATGCACGAAGCTAGCTAGCTACGTATGTTCCTGTATCGAAGCCGCGCCCGGTCATCCTCGTCTACAAACGCAAAGCTCTAATCTAATTACCAGCCTCCGCGAAGTCGACTGGGCCATATCGGCTTACCCACGGCCGATTGGACGCCCAGCAGGCCGAGAGGAGCAGCAGTGACGTGGGATGGCCACTTGTCGGCCTACCCATGGCCGATTGAGGCCTATCTTACCCATGGCCGACTGAAGCCAGTCGGCTTCCCGTAGCCGATGCTGTATTATTTTAAAAATAATAAGAACGGCGTAATATTTCTCTAAATTATTTTAAAAATGTATTATTTAAAAAAAAACTGGCTCTACTCCCTCCGTTTCAAAATAGATGACCCAATTTTATACTAAAGTTAGTACAAAGTTGAGTCATCTATTTTGGAACGGAGGGGTAGTAAGGAAGAATCCAACTTCCCTATCCAGATCTGTAGAAATGATCAAAATAAATATGACGTAATCATGCATAAGTATAGAAAAGCCCACATTTTTATTCCTTGAAAAAATCAATTCACAATTTCACTCGACCATTTGCATATGTACAATTTGCTATTTTTCGGGAAAACGGATGTACAATTCATGTTACAGCAATCATATGACGAAAATGGACCAGAAAAGTAATGTTGTCTTCATCACAAGACTTGCTGAACTGTTTCTTATGTTTCTTTTCCTCCTAATCTTCAGTTCTGTACAAAGGTCTTCCATCAATCTATACAAAACACAAGGAAAAAAAAGACTTGCATGACAAACAAATCAGAACTCAGCTACATGGCATCACCATAAATCGTAGGTTCCAATGGGAAGCACTGTAATGCATTCATATTACCAATCAAAGATGCAAAAACACCGGACTATACTTATGCCATTACAACATCCCGATTCCATGGGGAAAATGAATCAAAAGCATATACCAAACCAACAAGTTCGGATCTAGGTAATTGCCCATGCGTTGCAACGGGGGCATAACCAATTAAACCAAACATGTACTGAAAAATGTCCAAGATCTTTCTTTACCATTATATCACCCTCCTTGTTCTTCTTCCGCCCACCATCTCTATCTATCAAACCAATCTTGTCGCCGCACTCAATGGCTCATCCTGCTCATATGATCAAATAGTATGAAATATAAGTAGTTCTCAGTAAAGAAAGTTAATGGCAAGGTACATCGTGGTATGATTCAGACTGAGGGTACACACACGGGAAATTGTTAATATAGAAAAGGAAAAACACATGTAACTTGTCAACAATTGTCAAAAGCTTTGAAGAAATTATTAACAACCTAAAAGGCCATGACCTATGTATTCACGTTTTCTTCTGAAGAAAGGGTTGTCATTGCACACAAATTGATGCAGGCAAAGAATATATATTTACAATTTTATTTTCCTCTACAAAACCAAATACACATCTGCATGGAAATATCTAAATCAAATAGCACAGATAGCTTGGACGCAGATTTTGTGTACATGCGGCCATGCGCTGCCGTTATCTCGTGCATCCGCGAGCGCGTCGTGATCGGCATCTAATATAGCCTCGTCTGCCCCACAGGAAGAACTGCACAGTGTTAATGCTGGCCAAATGTGAATACGCCCTCTATACGCTTGTACGAATGGGGCCCACGAATTTATGCTCGTACCAATACACCCTTGTATGTTAGCGGTGTGGCTGGCGTCGTCTTCATTGATGCGCCGCGTGTTAACTGAAGTAATTAATTCATGTTGGGTGTCATTATTCGGGTGCAGGGGAGCCTGCTGGTATTAATGGTGCGCAGAGCCTTGTCTTATTGAAGCATTCAAGCCAATTGCGGGTGATAGCTCGGTAGTTATTTCATCTTGATGGGTCGGACGCGCACGTCTCCCCTGCAATTTATGACTCTCTCTGCTGACGAGTACGTTCGTTTTCTTAATATGGGTTGACTAATTACGTTGGGGCAGTTGTAACAGTAAGTAAATGATTTATTGATAGACCAGCTCGCAGGCTGCGTGAGCAAGCTTAACATACTGGTGGGTGCATGCAGTCCACAGCGCAAAGGTAAATCATGTGGAAATGCAGTGCACTCAGCACAAGAAGAAATACATATATGGCTACAAGACAGTGTACGCAGGGGGAAATGATACTACGGAGCTTGTCGGCGCTCCCTACGCAGAGGAAATGATGCTTCAAAGCTTGTGGATGAAGATCATGGCCATGACCACCAAATTCGCGAGGCACAACACGAAAATGTTCTTCAGCAGCGACTGGTTCTGCTCGAGAAGTGCAACGTGGCGATGGACCGATGCGTGCGAAATCAGATGCCACCACCGCGCGCTGAAGTACTGTATGTACTTGTTCTCCCACTTCCAGAATCTGCACCCTCCAAGCCGCGGCGGGAGGAAAGATTAGCACGACGTGGAGGAGAAGGAATGAATAGATTTTTATAAAATCTTACCCGGTGTTGCATTCAGGGCAACAGATGAGTGGGAGTGGAGGCATCGCATTGGCAGCTTGGTGTGATGGAGGTGGTGTTGAGCTGTTGTGTGACATGGAAGAACACATGCTTTGGAAGTCGCTGCAAAAACTGAGAGGGATGGGGAAGGGGAGCAACTTCGACTGGCAGACTGGAGAAGAGCGTCGTGCAGCTAGCCGTTGTGCCTGATGTGTGATCAGGACGGGTCTCGTTCCCGCCTGGTGCAGCTAAGCCGTTGGCACTGCCGTGCAATCAATTCCCAGTGACGACCCCAACGTTCCAATGTGTGGTGCTATGTGGGCCATTCACTACGGGCGTGGAGGCAAATACGAGCTAGTGTACGCTGACCCCGGAAGGTTATACACGAACGATGTATTTGATCAGCACAAATCACGTGGGGGTGAGGGGCTGTGATAACGACCTCGCGTAGCCGCATGTACACACGTGAATTATCGAGATAGCTTCAACTTGAGAATTGCTGGATGTTTTAATTCAGCCTTGTTAACACGCATATAAGAAAAATACAAAGGTCTTTACCATAATTCCTCCTTGCTACTGGCACCCAAAAAGACATGGGAAACAACACTTTAAAGCCCACGGCCATGACGCAAGATCTGCAAGTTGTTTAACACACGAACTCGATCAGATTGGACAAACGATCCTCCAAAACAATGTATATTTTCTGTACTCAATTCTCCCTAATTTTTGCACAGTTTTATAATTGCAAAACAAAGGTATCTTACCGCTGCCACTGCACCAAGAACGAACAAAGACCGAATCTGGATGTTAACTATCTAGTTGCAATGTTAGTACCTTAGAGCCCACCTGAAAATCCCCACTCCGCTACTCGGTTGAAGGAACTTCATCAATCCATATGGTATTTTATTGCTAAGGCAAATGTACCTTATATAATGCCAACAACTTAGTACATCATCCAAAACAGAAAAACTAATGTCTTGAAGAAATAGGCAAGCACAGACAAACAACCCCGCAACATTCCTTGACATCACCTATGGCTTTCATAAGGGTTTTTTTTCGAAAAGGAGGTTATCCCCCGGCCTCTGCATCAAAACAATGCATGCGGCCATCTTATTAATAAGCCAACAGTTCAACAAAGTCTCCAGGTCTCAAAAAGCAAAAAAGCTCCCAAAGAGCAAAAAAACATGAAATAGGATACCACAACCGGCGAAATAAAGATAGATAAGCAACTAGACACCTATCCTATTACATGACCGTCATCCAAACCGGTTGAAGATAGTCCGTGCTACTGTCTCCCACCGGATAGACCCAGTAACCATACGCTCCCTGGCATCCGTCGGAGTGAGTAGCGACCACATACGGATCAGTGTAGTGGCCCGAAAAATAACCTGCAAGAAATGAATATGTGTTGTTCTGTTAAAAACCAAATCATTCCTGCAGTTCCATAAAGCACATACTCCTACACGGATATGTTTTGCTGTTTCTGTCTCAACTCCATCTAGCCACGTCCCAAATAACGTGTGGATGGTAGTCGGAGGAGTAATATTAAATGCTATGTGAACAGACCGCCATAATTTTTTTGCCATTGGGCAATCAAGAAAGAGGTGTTTGATAGATTTCATCATTATCGCAGAAGCTACATCTTCGAGATCCTGTCCAGTTACGCTTTGCCAAATTGTCATTGGTTAGAATGACTTGTTTATGAACAAACCACATAAACACCCCAACATTAAGCCCCAGGTTGATGTGAACTTGTTCATATCAATCTTCAATACTTAGAAAAAAATCCTTCCTCATTTGCTCTTGCGAGATCTTGTAACCCGCCATGACGTCATCTCCTAGGATTGTGGTAACCCGCCGTGACGTCACCTGTCATTAATATTACACAAGGCCCAAATCTTAATATACCTTCTCTTTTAATGAGCCTCCGAAAATCGAGGCATCTGTGCTGTCACATATCCATTTTTTAGCCTCCTCGATTCCCGCGCATGTCACTTGTCCTTCCAGCCTTATAAATAGGGCCAGGGGTCCTCTTTCACTTTCCCCCCTTGCCTCCTCATCTCTGTCTTCTACCTCACGACGCCTCAGCGCCCGAGCTTCGCCGCCGCCGTCGACCTTTGCCACTGCCTCGACATCGGCCGCTACATCAACCTGAATTAATTAGAGTCCGTCCGCGCGCCTCTACTGTTCAACAGCTCCGGTTAGTTTTCCCCTTTCCTTTTCCCGTAGATCCCATTAGGGTTTCCACGAGTTCGTCGGAGTTCATCTCCGCCCTTCTTCGTTCTCCACTGTAGCTTGTGATTTTGATTCAAATTTGGCACTTCTCCTGCGCGCCGGTAGTTGTGGTACTCATTTTTACTTATTAGAGCATCTCCTTTACATAAGAAATCCAATCTGGACACATGAACTGCTCAACTGCTGCAACTTAGGTCTAGATATATTCCATTATTTGAAGTGTCGTAGATCCAAAATCATAGCATCAATCTGTGAAATCTGTTTTTCCAACACTTAGCAACTTTTCCATTCTCAGATCTGTAAATCAATAGCTGTGTGGGCGGCTTAACTCAGAAACCATAACCCGCCAGGTACCATTAGTCCCCTTTTAAGCCGCCAATAGCTCACCTTTATTACTTCAATGCCATCCTCTGGTTTAACACCTTTACATGCATGCTTCATCATTACTTGCCTTTAAACCAACAACCATCTTAACCACGTAATCTTAAACCGGCGTAATCTTCCTTTCAGATCATCCAAAATGGCTAAGACATACACTGCCTGCAATTGGGTCCCATCCCGGGTCACCGAAGAAGACCTGAACAACTTCGTTGCAACTGGCACCCTAGCCAATAAAAAGGACATCCACTGGAGGGTCCCAGGCGAAGAAAATCCTCCTGAACCCAAGGACGGAGAAGTGATTGTTTTCACTGACCACCTGATTTGGGGGTTCAGCCCACCCGGCTCAAAGTTTTTCCACGACGTGCTTCATTTTTTCCAACTTCACCCTCAAGATATCGGACCCAATTCCGTGTCCAACATTTGCAACTTCCAAGTATTCTGTGAAGCTTATCTTCAAGAGGAGCCCACAGTTGAATTATTCAGAGAATTTTACTACTTAAACCGTCAGACAGAGTTTACTGACGGGCCCAGCTTGGAACTCGGTGGGGTTTCAATTTAGAAGAGGAAAGAAGCCAGCTTTCCCTACGCCAAGCCGCCGAGTCATCCCAAAGATTGGAACCAAACTTGGTTCTATTGTCAAAACACGTCTCCAGCAGACGAAAATCCTCTGTCGGGTTACCGCGACCACCGGCTTAGCAACGCACATCCACTCCCCCCACGGATCAGCACGAAGGAGCGGGCCAAATATGCGCCAACTTTTTCAAAGCTCAGAGCCTTTATGGCTAATGGCCTAACCGGCGTCGACCTTGTTCGGTGCTGGGACAACAACCAAAATCTGAAACATCAGAAGCTATAATTAACTACAACAACGCTACAAGTTCTTACTCATGTACAATAAATAACAAACTGGACATTTTATGAGGAAGGTAAATATAACTGCAACAGCATAGCGACAGTGTTTGGATGACAGCAAATTGATACGAACAGGTGTGTACATGCACAAATTTAGTAACATAGTACTAATAGCACTAAGCCGTCCACTATGTATGCCAAAACTGGTGTAAAGACAAATGTTGCTACATCTCGCATCGGTGCCCTGCACTGGCGAGCCGATGCAGCGGAAAAAAATCAGGGACCCGGACTCCGAAGCACATAGTTGCTCCGATGCCCAGTTCCTTCGTGCCATAAAGATTTAGTATTTTACTGCTTGGCTGCTCGGATGTGTGGACCAAAGTTGGCTGCACAAACTGCTGAAGCGGTGCCAAATAATTAGCTAATGGCACCGCTGATGAGATGGCAACAATTTTAGATACTAGGTACAAACTGTGACACTGTCTTAGGATGCGTTTGGTTGAAGGTGTGGTATGAATGGGTTGGGGCCATGACAGTGTCTGAATCACATAACAAATGATTTGTAACAACGAAAGAGGGTCTAACCTTCTCTGCACATGCCAGAAACTTCCTCCCACTGTCCACGGATTCAAACGCAACTAACTTCACGCATGGAGATTGATGGTGACAATGAGCAGATAGATCTTCAGCCAGCCTACTCCATTCATTGCCACTAATGGTCCTAGGGAGCTACAAGAGGAAAAATGACTCAAATCGACCGCTGGGTAAAAATTCTTCATTTCAAGTCATAGCCAGAGAGAGAGAAGAGGGGCATACCCGGGTGGTGAAGGAGTCATCACCGGAGGAGGAACCGCTGGAAAGGTCTTTGAAGAAGACCATGGCGACCCCGGCGGTAGGATGCGAGACGACGAGAGCGAGGAAGCAAGCGAGGAAGCGGCTATAGCTTAGGAAGGAAGGAGGAAACAGAGGAAATGTGACTTGTGGTCGGGGAGAAAAGGGGGCGGGGAAGGGGGGAGGGGGCGGGGGTAGATATTTTGGCGGAAGGCCAAAATTTTGGAAATGTGGAGGGAAACTTAGCGCGCGGTGCCGCCGGACTATTCACTTTGAACGATTGTGTGCATCGCAAACGATTCTCCTGCTTTACGCGCATGGGATGAGTTTGATAATTCAAATTTTGGTGGAAATTTCCCCGGGTACGTCATTGCATAATTTAACATCGCTTGCTAATTTGGGCACACAAAAGAGCGTACAGCAGATAGACCACACTTACTTAATCGAGCAATTTTAGTAATTAAACAGAGCCAGTTGACCTAAACATTGCTCTAACAAAAGACCAACATTAAAAACAAAGCCTAAGTACGCATAATTTTAACATATCCGCCGCCGCGCCGGCCTATGCATCGCCGGTGTGAGATGAGACGTCGATGACTTGTCCTGGTGACATGCCGTCGACTCCGCATCCCCCCTGCTGAAGTCGACCGCGTCCTCGTCCTCGGCGCCGCCCTCAAGGTTGTAGTACTCGTAGTAGTGGCTGCGCCAGAGCTCGCGTTTGTACTCCACCGCCGATTCCTCGACGGACAGACTCTTCTCTACCTCGAGCTCGGCCACGCGCAACTCCTCCTCCCGGCGCTCCTCGATCTCCGCTGCCTCCTACATCTCGAGCTCCTGCTCAACAACCTCATGAGGAAGCAGGTGCTCCATGGCCACCGCCGCCTTTTCGGATGTGGGTTGCATGCTGAATTCCGAGGTGGCCAGGAATATCTTGGCATGTGCATCCTCGATCTTGGCATGGATGGCCTCGACCCGGGCCAGGGCGACATCGGCGGCACGGACGGCAGCTCAAGCGCTCTCGCCGTTCGCAACCGCCATTGCAGCAGCAGCTGCAGCCGTCTCGGCTACTGCAGCTGCCCTGTCGGCTGCCGCAGACGCCCTCTCGGCAGAAGCGTCCGCGCTCAATTTGCATGCGGCGGCACTCTTGGCGTAGGCGGACGCGCTCTCGGCGCAGGCGGCTGCGCTTGGGGGGGGGGGCCATCGTACGGGCCTTCACGAAGCGTTTCCACGGCGTCATCTTTGCAAGAAGGGGTGCGGGAATGGGGATCGGGATTCGTGGATTTGAGGGTTGCCGGCACTGGAGCAGACGAGCCGGCGAAGCTTAAGGAGGAAGACTTAAATAGACCCAGATATTTCCATCGCAAACGGTTCCTACAAAACAACCGTATGTGATGTTGTAGATATTTTTTATTAGCTGTGAAAGACGAATTTGGAGTAAAGTGGCAACAGATGGTGTTTTAAATGTATGAGAAAATTTGTAGTACTAATACAACTGTCATGTCAAATTTTGGAAAATTTCAGGGGTCATTTGACCTTTTAAGACATTTAAGTGATTTTCTAGCCATTTAATAACTGTAATTGAAATTTGAACTACATGTACATGCAACAGCTAACCATAACGGTTTGAAAAGTCATATTTTGTGTACTTGTGTGCGATTTAATTCCATGTGTAGTAAATTGGAAGGAATTTTCAAACATATTGGTCTAACGGCTATGACCCAATTAAGCATAGAGTGCCATGGCATTTAAAATCAAAAAAAATAAAAAAAATCAGAAACACATGAAACCTAGGTTGATGTAATGTCATGCCACCAAGATGATGTGATAAAAAATTTGGCATGTGTGACGAAAGTTTGGACACACACCCCTCACAAACCGGAGCAACTCACTAGAAGGCTTGTGGTTCCGAGAGGGAACAATGCATGTTTGATGACGAACGGGAGATAGCTTCCTCTTACGGCCTTCAATTTTTTTCTACGTGTAACGTGCACTAATACAACTGTCATGTGAAAATTTGGAAAATTTTAGGGGTCATTTGACCTTTTGAAGACATTTAAGTGATTTTCTAGCCATTTAGTGACCGTAATTCAAATTTGAACTACATCTACATGCAACGGCTAACCACAACGGTTTGAAAAATCATATTTGTGTACTTGTTTGCGAGTTAATTCCATGTGCAGTAAATTAGAAGGAATTTTCAAACATATTGGTCTCAGGACATGGACACATGCATATGTATGCATGGAGTGCCATGGCATTTTTAATTCCAAAAAATTTAAAAATGATCAGAAAAACATGAAACCTTGCTTGATGTAATGTCATGCCACCAAGATGATGTGGTAAAAAAATTGGCATGTTTGACGAAAGTTTGGACACACACCCCTCACAAACCGGAGCAACTCACTAGAAGGCTCGTGGTTTCGAGAGGGAACAATGCATGTTTGATGAGAAATAGGAGATAGCTTCCTCTTACGGCCTTCAAATTTTTTTGCGTTTAACGTGCACTACTACAACTGTCATGTGAAAATTTGGAAAATTCTAGGGGTCATTTGATCTTTTAAAGACATTTAAGTGATTTTCTAGCCATTTAATGACCGTAATTCAAATTTGAACTACATCTACATGCAACGACTAACCATAACGGTTCGAAAAATCATATTTGTGTACTTGTTTGCGAGTTAATTCCATGTGCAGTAAATTAGAAGGAATTTTCAAACATATTGGTCTCACGGCATGGACACATGCATGGAGTGCCATGGCATTTTAATTCCAAAAAATTAAAAAATGACCAGAAAAACATTAAACCTTGCTTGATGTAATGTCATGCCACCAAGATGACGTGGTAAAAAAATTGGCCAGTTTGACGAAAGTTTGGACAACCCCCCCCCCCACAAACCGGAGCAACTCACTAGAAGGCTCGTGGTTCCGAGGGGGAACAATGCATGTTTGATGACGAACGGGAGATAGCTTCCTTTTACGGCCTTTAATTTTTTTCTATATTTAACATGCACTAATACAACTGCCATGTGAAAATTTGGAAACTTCTAGGGGTCATTTGACCTTTTAAAGACATTTAAGTGATTTTCTAGCCATTTAATGAACGTAATTCAAATTTGAACTACATCTACATGCAACGGCTAACCATAACGGTTTGAAAAATCATATTTGTGTACTTGTGTGCGAGTGAAATCCATGTGCAGTAAATTAGAAGGAATTTTCAAACATATTGGTCTCACGGCATAGACACATGCATGGAGTACCATGGCATTTTAATTCCAAAAAATTAAAAAATGATCAGAAAAACATGAACCTTGCTTGTTGTAATGTCATGCCACCAAGATGATGTGGTAAAAAAATTGGCCAGTTTGACGAAAGTTTGGACACACCCCCCTCACAAACCGGAGCAACTCATTAGAAGGCTTGTGGTTCCGAGAGGGAACAATGCATGTTTGATGACGAACGGGAGATAGCTTCCTCTTACGGCCTTCAGATTTTTTTTCTACATTTAACGTGCACTAATACAACTGTCATGTGAAAATTTGGAAAATTTTAGGGGTCATTTGACCTTTTAAAGACATTTAAGTGATTTTCTAGCCATTTAATGACCGTAATTCAAATTTGAACTACATCTACATGCAATGGCTAACCATACCGGTTTGAAAAATCATATTTGTGTACTTGTGTGCGAGTTAATTCCATGTGCAGTAAATTAGAAGGAATTTTCAAACATATTGGTCTCACGGCATGGACACATGCATGGAGTGCCATGGCATTTTAATTCCAAAAAATTAAAAATGATCAGAAAAACATGAAACCTTGCTTGATGTAATGTCATGCCACCAAGATGATGTGGTAAAAAAATTGGCCAGTTTGACGAAAGTTTGGACACCCCCCCCTCACAAATCGGAGCAACTCACTAGAAGGCTCGTGGTTCCGAGAGGGAACAATGCATGTTTGATGACGAACGGGAGATAGCTTCCTCTTACGGCCTTCAATTTTTTTTCTACATTTAACATGCACTAATACAACTGTAATGTGAAAATTTGGAAAATTTCAGGGGTCATTTGACCTTTTAAAGACATTTAAGTGATTCTCTAGCCATTTAATGACCGTAATTCAAATTTGAACTACATCTACATGCAACGGCTAACCATAACGATTAAAAAAATCATATTTGTGTACTTGTGTGCTAGTTAATTCCATGTGTAGTAAATTAGAAGGAATTTTCAAACATATTGGTCTCACGGCATGGGCACCTGCATGGAGTGCCATGGCATTTTAATTCCAAAAAATAAAAAATGATCAGAAAAACATGAGACCTTGCTTGATGTAATGTCATGCCACCAAGACGATGTGGTAAAAAAATTGGCTTGTTTGACGAAAGTTTGGACACACCCCCCTCACAAACCGAAGCAACTCACTAGAAGGCTCGTGGTTCCGAGAGGGAACAATGCATGTTTGATGATGAACAGGAGATAGCTTCCTCTTACGGCCTTCAAATTTTTCATATGTTTAACGTGCACTACTACAACTGTCATGTGAAAATTTGGAAAATTCTAGGCGTCATTTGACTTTTTAAAGACATTTAAGTGATTTTCTAGCCATTTAATGACCGTAATTCAAATTTGAACTACATCCACATGCAACGGCTAACCATAACGGTTTGAAAAATCATATTTTTATGTACTTGTGTGCGAGTTAAAAAATCATCAAACGATGTAAATATGTGGTGTTCAGAAAAGAAAATGTAAACATCTGGCAAGACAACCGGCCCCCACACGATTGACACTCTATATCGCGGGTCATTAATCAGACACAGTTCTGTATTGGAAACTGTCAGCTATTATGTTCACACACGGATTTTGCTGCGGGAATCGTGTGTAATTCAAACTACAGTACTCGTAAATTCCGGCGACTGGCATGAGTACTGTTCCCGTCGATCTAGATTCCAGCCGCCAATAAATACTACCTTGCTCACGTCATCCCGCTTGCATTCTCATCTACATCCTCCCCTCGCTCGCCCTCTCTCTCTCTCTCAAATCTCTGCCATGGCGCCGCCGGTCTACCCACGCACCGACGAGGAGTCGCTGCCCCCCGAGGACGCTCACTCAAATAGCAGCGACGAGGACCCCTACATGCGGCCGGACGAGGTTGCGCCGGACCCCCAACTTTGGATTGGTTTTGGGGCCAGTACAATCTTTGTCTGTGGAAGACGCTGCCACCGGCTGAGAAAGCCAGGCAAGTGGCGTTCAAGAAGGAGATGGCGGAGCAGGAAGCCAGGTACCAGGCGGCCTGTGAAGCCCGTGATGCTGCCTGGAAAAAGGAGGCGGTGGAGCTTTGGGGGCGGGTGCGTCGTCGTGCGGAGGAGGTGTACGAAGATGGGTACTTCGCGAGGAAGGTCAAAGGCGCTTGGCGCCTCGTTGCTACGTGGAGGTGGGCCGACAAGCTCCATCGTGCCACCGACGAGGAGCTCCGGTGGGCGCCCAACGAAATGGCAAGATCATTCGCGCTCGTCCGCCAGCAAGAGGCAGATCGGTATGTCAAGTGCTGCGAGGCAGAGGAGGCGGAGTACTGCCTCCGCACTGGGAAGACGCCGCGCACCAGGGAGCTGCTAGCGAGGGGCTGCCAGAATGCTGGCCCAAGGAGGGATTATTAGTTTTAGTATTGTTCGTTTTCAAGTTTATGCATTGTACCTAGTAGTTAAGTATCATCATGTATATGTGATGATATTATATATATATTCTGTGATGAACTAATGAACAAATAATATATATATATTATGAATTCCATTTTCTATCTATTTTTGTATACTAATTTGAATCTGGCTGTTATCATCCACATATATAGAATGGAAAGCATATATACACACATTGAAACAGAACATATAAGAATGGAAAATAGAGTACACACATTGAAACAGAGCAATAAATAGAGCAATACTATGATTGCTGTGAATACATAGCTATCCATGTCGAAACGACTCAACAAAATAAAACGCGTCCATGAGACCATGACCAGCAGCCCTTGCCTACGGTAGCTCTTGGCTCTGCCTGAACTCGTGCAGGCGTTCGTCCAAGCGGTCGACACGCTCGCGGTACATCTGGAGCGCGATCTCGGGCTCCAAGTTGGCTATTTCATCGGAGATCACCAGCTCAAGGATCCGACGGCCATGTTCCTCTACTGCGCCCAGGTGGACACCTGGGCCAAGGAGGCAGTCGAGCCTACCGACCAGCACGTTGGGATCGAGCGGGCCGCGGACAAGGAAAATGGCGCGACCCATGCGAACGGCGCGGCGGGCGTCCGGTGCAAGTATGGCGCGGCCAGCCTCTGGTGCAAGTACGGCGCAGAGGGCCTCTGCCCACTCCTGGCGAGGAATGGGGGTACTGACGGGACGTGTACCCAGCTGCGACACTGTGTCGACGGCAGGTAAGCACCGATGGATCCGCTCATGCTGTGCGGCGCGCCGCGCCTCTCGCTCTGCAGCGCTCCAACGGTCTCGCCGTGCGGCGAGCCGCGGCCTATCGGCATGGACGCTCCTAGCTTGCTCTGCGGCGCCATTGATCATGTTGTGCAGCGAGCTGCAGCCTGTCGGCGCTGACATGCCTATCTTGATCCACAGCGCTGAAGTGCCATGCGCCAAGGGTCTACTCAACCCTGGCAATGACGCGCATCATGGCGTCGTCCATCGCGTTGCCGGGGAGCGCCGCGGCCTCGACGGGCTGTGGCGCCTTCTGGTTTTCCTCGTCGACGAGGTTGATGGTAGAGGCAGCGCTTTGGTGGGTTGGCATGCTTGGAAAAGGTGGATGATCTACAGGCTGCGCTTGTTGCCTCCGTGCGTTGCGCGCCGCCTAGGTTTATGCGCAATATCGTTGGGTGGCGGGAAACAGGTGAGGAAATGGCGGGAAACGGTGGCGTGTTCATAAAACGCCATCAATTAATAGAAACTTAGCATATAAGGAACATCGAGCTAGCACAAGAAGTAGATGATGATGAGATGAACACGGACCACACTAGGGAACCTGCCGGTGATGAATTCATCAATCGCAAACGGTTGTACACTAGCAAGCATTTGCCCACAACACACACGGCTTATTCCATCACAAACAAGTCGGATGGATGAACTGTATGCCATGTATCGCACATTGTCAAAAAGTAATGCGGTAGACCTTCTTTAACATGTGTTAAAAATAAAAAAAATAAAAAACAAGGACCTCGAGGTTAAATTAACTCATGGGATGGGTCATATCAGTCATTTAATTTGACAGATATGACCCATCCTATCAGTTAATTTAACATCAACACAACTTCTCATCCAGTCACCCATCTGATGGTTGCTCCAGCCTGAGCACACTTAACTTGAGAGTTCTCTTACATGAGCTACTGGTGGAATAACTAGTCCCTGCTGACATAGGATGCCTCTTCGCATCCTTATGGCATATCCGGATGACCGCCCATCCCCCAATGGCCAATAGATGTTGTGTAGACAAAGCATATCACATACGTCTTATTAGAAGCAATCGTCTGTGTTATTATCGGTCTTCGGCTCTTCGCACACATTTCTGATTACAGACCTGTTTGCCGCGTATCACACACATCTTGTTATATTGAACCATTTCTGTTCTCTTGTCTCAACGCAAACAGTTCATCCGAGTGAACTGCATGCCGTATATCGCACACACCTAGATCTGGCTGGCCGTTTCTTTTGTGTTACCTAATCACAAACAGTTCATCCGAGTGAACCGTATGCTGCATATCGCACACACCTTCATCTGGCAGCCCATTTCTTTTGTTCCTCCTCATCGCAAACAGTTAATTTAACTGAACCGTGTGCCCTGAATCGCACATGCCACCAAAATATGAACCGTGTTTGATGCATTCGTCATCGCAAACGTTTTGCACCTTTTTTGACGGGTTTTTACACCATTGTTTGCGATTATTGCATCGCACACAGTTTCGTCGAAGGGTCTCTGATCGTAGTGTCGCGTTAGCAGCATCCTGCAGCAGTGATCATTGTTCTGAAATTTAAGTGAAATAACTGCGAATGCCCAGAAAACAAATCATGGAACATTGGAAGAAAATCACCTTTAATAATATGCCAGCACCTTTTATAAAACTCAGCTGGAAAACCATCCGGTCCAGGAGCTTTATTATTCTTCATCTGTGAAATTGCCTCAAACACCTCTTTCTCCGAAAATGGGGCGGTCAAGATATCGTTCTCGTCCGTCGCAAGTTGAGGGATATCCTCAACCCTAGACTCATCTAAGGACACAAAACTATCCTCAGGTGGCCCAAACAGGTGCTTGTAATAATTGGTGATGTATAATTTTAGGTTTTCCTGTCCTAAAATCGTCCCCTCATCTTGCTCGAGCTGAAAGATTTTATTTTTTCGACGCTTGCCATTCGCAATCATATGAAAGAATTGTGTGTTATCATCCCCTTGGACGACTTTTCATAGTTTACCTCTAAGCGCCCACTTCAATTCTTCCTCTCGAAGCAATTCTTTCAGTCTCATTTCCGCCACCACTTTAGTTTTCAGCTCTCTGGTATCTAAAATGGAGGAATCGGATTTTAAATCGAAGGAATTAATAAGGTTAAGGAGCCTTTCCTTTTCAACCTTATAAACACCACTCAAATGTTTGGCCCAACCGCGTAAGAACTGTCTTAAATGCCTAATCTTATTCTGCCACGTTTCTACACTCAATCTCCCTCCTGAATCTTTTTCCCACTCCCATGCTATCGGATCCAAGAAACCTTCTCTTTCAAACCATGCTAATTCAAAAGAGAAGATATTTTTATTTCCCACATGAGTTGCCTCCCTAGAGTCAACAAGCAGTGGGGTATGGTCAGAAATCGCCCGCGACCACGCTTGGACTGTCACCAAAGGAAACTTCTGTTCCCATTCCACGCTGGTGAGAACACGATCCAACTTCTCATATGTTGGATTTGGCAACGTGTTGGCCCAAGTAAATTTTCTACCAGAAAGCTCAATCTCCCTAAGATCCATGCTTTCAATAATTGTATTCAACTATTGGGAAAAGTAGCACGCAATTTCAAAAAAATCCTACGCTCGCGCAAGATCTATCTAGGAGATGCATAGCAACGAGAGGGGGAGAGTGTGTCCACGTACCCTCGTAGACCGAAAGCGGAAGCGTTTGACAACGCGGTTGATGTAGTCGAACTTCTTCTTGTTCGGACCGATCAAGCACCGAACGTACAGCACCTCCGAGTCCTACACATGTTCAGCTTGATGACGTCCTTTGAACTCTTGATCCAACAAAGTGTTGAGGGAGAGTTCCGTCAGCACGACGGCGTGGTGACGGTGATGGTGAAGTGATCCGCGCAGGGCTTCGCTAAGTACTACGAAGATATGACCGGAGGCGTAAACTATGGAGGGGGGCGCCGCACACGGCTAACAATTGTTGGTGTGTGTTCTAGGGACCCCCTCCCCATGTATATATAGGTGGGAGGGGAGGGGAGCTGCCTTGGGCGCCCCAAGTAGGAGGAATCCTACATGGGGGCCCTATTCCAATTCGCCCCCCCCCCTTTCCTTTTACCGGAAGGGGGAAAAAGGGAAGAGAGGGGGAGGAAGGAAAGGGGGGACGAACCCCCTCCTCCTTCTCCTATTCGGACTCCTTCCTTAGGGGGTGTGCCACCCCTTGTGGGCTGGTGTGCTCCCCTCCTATGGCCCATAAGGCACATTATTCCCTCGGGGGTTCCGGTAACCCCCTGGCACTCTGATATGTACCCGATACACCCCGGAACACTTCGGGTGTCCGAATACTATCGTCCTATATATCAATCTTTATCTCTCGACCATTTCAAGACTCCTCGTCATGTTCGTGATCTCATCCGGGACTCCGAACAATATTCGGTCACCAAATCACATAACTCATATAATACAAAATCATCATCAAACGTTAAGCGTGCGGACCCTACGGGTTCAAGAACTATGTAGACATGACCGAGACACCTCTCCGGTCAATAACCAATAGCGGAACCTGGATGCTCATATTGGTTCCTACATATTCTACGAAGATCTTTATCGGTCAAACTGTAATGACAACATACGTTATTCCCTTTGTCATCGGAATGTTACTTTCCCGGGTTCGATCGTCAGTATCTTCATACCTAGTTCAATCTCATTACCGGCAAGTCTCTTTACTCGTTCTGTAATGCATCGTCCCGCAACTAACTGTTGGGGAACGTAGCAGAAATTCAAAATTTTCTACGCATCACCAAGATCAATCTATGGAGTAATCTAGCAACGAGGGGAAGGGGAGTGCATCTACATACCCTTGTAGATCGTGATGCGGAAGCGTTGCAAGAACGCGGATGAAGGAGTCGTACTCGTAGTGATTCAGATCGCGGTTGATTCCGATCTAAGCGCCGAACCACGGCGCCTCCGCGTTCAACACACGTGCAGCCCGGTGACGTCTCCCACGCCTTGATCCAGCAAGGAGAGAGGGAGAGGTTGGGGAAGACTCCGTCCAACAGCAGCACGACGGCGTGGTGGTGGTGGTGGTGGAGCGCGGTACTCCAGCAGGGCTTCGCCAAGCACTACGAGAGACGAGGAGGGAGGGAGGTAGGGCTGCGCCAAGAGAGAGACGTTCTCATGACTATGGCAGCCCCAAAACCCTCACTATATATAGGGGAGGGGGAGGGGCTGCGCCCCCATCTAGGGTTCCCCCCCAAGGGGTGCAGCCAGCCCTAGATGGGACTTGGAGGGGCGACCAAGGGGGGAGAGAGGGGGGCGCACCACTAGGTGGGCCTTAGGCCCATCTGAGCCTAGGGTTTCCCCTTTCCCCCCCCCTTCCTGCGCCCTGGGCCCCTTCTGGGAGGCGCACCAGCCCACTTAGGGGCTGGTCCCTTCCCACACTTGGCCCACGCAGCCCTCTGGGGCTGGTGGTCCCACCTGGTGGACCCCCGGGACCCTCCCGGTGGTCCCGGTACGTTACCGATAGCACCCGAAACTTTTCCGGTGACCAAAACAGGACTTCCCATATATAAATCTTTACCTCCGGACCATTCCGGAACTCCTCGTGACGTCCGAGATCTCATCCGGGACTCCGAACAACATTCGGTAACCACATATATCTATTCCCTAAAACCCTAGCGTCATCGAACCTTAAGTGTGTAGACCCTACGGGTTCGGGAACCATGCAGACATGACCGAGACGTTTTCCGGCCAATAACCAACAGCGGGATCTGGATACCCATGTTGGCTCCCACATGTTCCACGACGATCTCATCGGATGAACCACGATGTCGGGGATTCAATCAATCCCGTATACAATTCCCTTTGTCAATCGGTATGTTACTTGCCCGAGATTCGATCGTCGGTATCCCGATACCTTGTTCAATCTCGTTACCGGCAAGTCTCTTTACTCTATCCGTAACACATCATCCCGTGATCAACTCCTTGGTCACATTGTGCACATTATGATGATGTCCTACCGAGTGGGCCCAGAGATACCTCTCCGTTTACACGGAGTGACAAATCCCAGTCTCGATTCGTGCCAACCCAACAGACACTTTCGAAGATACCTGTAGTGCACCTTTATAGCCACCCAGTTACGTTGTGACGTTCGGGAAAACCCAAAGCATTCCTACGATATCCGGGAGTTGCACAATCTCATGGTCTAAGGAAATGATACTTGACATTAGAAAAGCTCTTAGCAAACGAACTACACGATCTTGTGCTAGGCTTAGGATTGGGTCTTGTCCATCACATCATTCTCCTAATGATGTGATCCCGTTATCAACGACATCCAATGTCCATGGTCAGGAAACCGTAACCATCTATTGATCAACGAGCTAGTCAACTAGAGGCTTACTAGGGACATGGTGTTATCTATGTATCCACACATGTATCTGAGTTTCCTATCAATACAATTCTAGCATGGATAATAAACGATTATCATGAACAAGGAAATATAATAATAACCAATTTATTATTGCCTCTAGGGCATATTTCCAACAGTCTCCCACTTGCACTAGAGTCAATAATCTAGTTCGCATCACCATGTGATTAACACTCACAGGTCACATCACCATGTGACCAACATCTAAAGAGTTTACTAGAGTCAACAATCTAGTTCACATGACTATGTGATTAACACTCAATGAGTTCTGGTTTGATCATGTTATGCTTGTGAGAGAGGTTATTAGTCAACGGGTCTGAACCTTTCAGATCCGTGTGTGCTTTACGAATATCTATGTCATCTTGTGGATGCTACCACGCGCTATTTGGAGCCATTTCAAATAACTGCTCTACTATACGAATCCGGTTTTCTACTCAGAGTCATCCGGATTAGTGTCAAAGTTCGCATCGTCGTAACCCTTTACGACGAACTCCTTTTCACCTCCATAATCGAGAAAATTCCTTAGTCCACTAGATACTAAGGATAAGTTCGACCGCTGTCATGTGATCCATTCCCGGATCACTATTGTACCCCTTGACCAACTCATGGCAAGGCACACTTCATGTGCGGTACACAGCATAGCATACTGTAGAGCCTACGTCTAAAGCATAGGGGACGACCTTCGTCCTTTCTCTCTCTTCTGCTGTGGTCAGGTCTTGAGTCTTACTCAATACTCACACCTTGTAACACAGCCAAGAACTCCTTCTTTGTTGATCTATTTTGAACTCTTTCAAAATCATGTCAAGGTGTGCGTTCTTTGAAAGTATCATCGGGCGTCTCGATCTATCTCTATAGATCTTGATGCCCAATATGTAAGCAGCTTTATCCAGGTCTTCCTTTGAAAAACTCCTTTCAAACAACCCTTTATGCTTTCCAGAAATTTTACATCATTTCAGATCAACAATATGTCATTCACATATACTTATCAGAAATGTTGTAGCGCTCCCACTCACTTTATTGTAAATACAAGTTTCTAATAAACTTTGTATAAACCCAAAAACTTTGATCACTCCATCAAAGCGTATATTCTGACTCCGAGATGCTTGCTCTAGTCCATGGAAGGATCGCTGGAGCTGGCATACCTTTTAGCATCCTTAGGACAAAACCTTTCTGATTGTATCACATACAACCTTTCCTTACGAAAACTGCCAAGGAAACTTGTTTTTGACATCCATCTGCCAGATTTCATAAATGCAGCTAATGCTAACATGATTCCGACGGACTTAAGCATCGCTACGGATGAGAAAATCTCATCGTAGTCAACTCCTTGAACTTGTGAAAATTCTCTTTGCCACAAGTCGAGCTTCATAGACGGTAACATTACCATCCATGTCCGTCTTCTTCTTAAAGATCCATTTATCTCAATGGCTTGCCGATCATCGGGCAAGTTCACCAAAGTCCATGCTTTGTTCTGATACATGGATCCTATCTCGGATTTCATGGCTTCTAACCATTTGTCGGAATATGGGCCCACCATCGCTTCTCCATAGCTCGTAGGTTCAGTATTGTGTAACAACATGATATCTAAGACAGGATTACCGTACCACTCAGGAGTAGTACATATCCTTGTCGACCTACGAGGTTTGGTAGCGACTTGATCCGAAGTTTCATGATCACTATCATAAGCTTCCACTTCAATTGGTGTAGGTGCCACAGGAACAACTTCCTGTGCCCTGCTACACACTAGTTGAAGTGACGGTTCAATAACCTTATCAAGTCTCCACCATCCTCCCACTCAATTCTTTCGAGAGAAACTTTTCCTTGAGAAAGGACTTGTTTCTAGAAGCAATTACTTTTGCTTCCAGATCTGAAATAGGAGGTATACCCAACTGTTTTGGGTATTCTATGAAGATGCATTTATCCGCTTTGGGTTCGAGCTTATCAGCCTGAAACTTTTTCACATAAGCATCGCAGCCCCAAACTTTTAAGAAACGACAACTTAGGTTTCTCTAAATGGTGTCGTCTCAACGGAATTGCGTGGTGCCCCTTTTAAAGTGAATGCAGTTATCTCTAATGCCTAACCCACAAACGATAGTGGTAATTCGATAAGAGACATCATGGTATGCACCATATCCAATAGGGTGCAGTTATGATGTTCGGACACACCATCACACTGTGGTGTTCCAGGCGGTATCAATTGTGAAACACTTTCCACAATGTCTTAATCGTGTGCCAAACTCGTAACTCAGATACTCATCTCTATGATCATATCACAGACATTTTATTCTCTTGTCACGACGATCTTCAACTTCACTCTGAAATTACTTGAACCTTTCAATAATTCAGACTTGTGTTTCATCAAGTAAATACACTCAGCATCTACTCAAATAATCTGTGAAGTAAGAACATAACGATATCCACTGCATGCCTCAGCACTCATTGGACTGCATACATCAAAATGTATTACTTCCAACAAGTTGCTCTCTTGTTCCATCTTACTGAAAACGAGGCCTTTCAGTCATCTTGCCCATGTGGTATGATTTGCATGTCTCAAGTGATTCAAAACGAATGAGTCCAAAGATCCATCTACATGGAGCTTCTTCATGCGTTCTATACCAATATGACTCAAAGGGCAGTGCCACAAGTATGTGGTACTATCATTACTATTTTATATCTTTTGGCACGAACATGTGTATCACTGCGATCGAGATTCATTTTAGGTGCAAGACCATTGAAGGTATTATTCAAATAAACAGACTAACCATTATTCTCCTTAAATGAATAACCATATTGCGATAAACATAATCCAATCATGTTTATGCTCAACACCAAATAAAAATTATTTAGGTTTAACACCAATCTCGATGGTAGAGGGAGCATGCGATGCTTGATCACATCAACCTTGGAAACACTTCCAACACATATCGTCATCTCACCTTTAGCTAGTCTCCGTTTATTTCGCAGCTTTTATTTCGAGTTACTAATACTTAGCAACCGAACCGGTATCTAATACCCTGGTGCTGCCAGGAGTACTAGTAAAGTACACATTCATATAATGTATATCCAATATACTTCTGTCGACCTTAACTGCCTTCTCATCTACCAAGTATCTAGGGTAGTTCTGCTTCAGTGACCGTTCCCCTCATTACAGAAGCACTTAGTCTCGGGTTTGGGTTCAACCTTGGGTTTCTTCACTAGAGCAGCAACTGATTTGCCGTTTCATGAAGTATCCCTTCTTGCCCTTGCCCTTCTAGAAACTAGTGGTTTTACTAACCATCAACAATTGATGCTCCTTCTTGATTTCTACTTTCGCGGTGTCAAACATCGCGAGTTGCTCAAGGATCATCATGTCTATCCCTGATATGTTATAGTTCATCACGAAGCTCTAATAGCTTGGTGGCAGTGACTATGGAGAACCATCACTATCTCATCTGGAAGATTAACTCCCACTCGATTCAAGCGATTGTAGTACTCAGACAATCTGAGCACATGCTCAACGATTGAGCTTTTCTCCCTTAGTTTGCAGGCTTAAGAAACTTGTCAGAGGTCTCATACCTCTTGACGTGGGCACTAGTCTGAAATCCCAATTTCAGTCTTCGGAACATCTCATATGTTCTGCGACGTTTCAAAACGTCTTTGGTGCCACAATTCTAAACCGTCAGCATTACGCACTGAACTATCACGTAGTCATCAAAACGTGCATGTCAGATGTTTCGCAACATCTACAGACGATGCTGAGGTTCAGCACACCGAGCGGTGCATTAAGGACATAAGCCTTCTGTGCAGCAATGAGGACAATCCTCAGTTTACGGACCCAGTCCGCATAATTGCTACTATCAACTTTCAACTAAATTTTCTCTAGGAACATATCTTTAAATAGTAGAGCTAAAGCGTAAGCTATGACATAATTTGCAAGGACCTTTTGACTATGTTCATGATAATTAAGTTCATCTGATTATTTAATGAACTCCCACTCAGATAGACATCCCTCTAGTCATCTAAGTGATACATGATCCGAGTCAAACTAGGCCGTGTCCGATCATCACGTGAGACGGACTAGTCATCATCAGTGAACATCTCCATGTTGATCGTATCTACTATACGACTCATGTTCGACCTTTCGGTCTCTTGTGTTCCGAGGCCATGTCTGTACATGCTAGGCTCGTCAAGTCAACCTAAGTGTTTCGCATGTGTTCCGAGGCCATGTCTGTACATGCTAGGCTCGTCAACACCCGTTGTATGCGAACGTTAGAATCTATCACACCCGATCATCACGTGGTGCTTCGAAACAATGAACCTTCGCAACGGTGCACAGTTAGGGGGAACACGTCTCTTGAAATTTTAGTGAGGGATCATCTTATTTATGCTACCGTCATTCTAAGCAAATAAGATGTAAACATGACAAACATCACATGCAAATCATAAAGTGACGTGATATGGCCAATATCATCTTGCGCCTTCTGATCTCCATCTTCGAGGCGCGGCATGATCACCTTCGTCACCGGCATGACACCATGATCTCCATCATCGTGTCTTCATGAAGTTGTCTCGCCAACTATTACTTCTACTACTATGGCTAACGGTTAGCAATAAAGTAAAGTAATTACATGGCGTTTTCATTGACACGCAGGTCATACAATAAATTAAGACAACTCCTATGGCTCCTGCCGGTTGTCATACTCATCGACATGCAAGTCGTGATTCCTATTACAAGAACATGATCAATCTCATACATCACATATATCATTCATCACATCCTTTTGGCCATATCACATCACATAGCATACCCTGCAAAAACAAGTTAGACGTCCTCTAATTGTTGTTGCATGTTTTACGTGGCTGCTATGGGTTTCTAGCAAGAACGTTTCTTACCTACGCAAAAGCCACAACGTGATATGCCAATTTCTATTTACCCTTCATAAGGACCCTTTTCATCGAATCCAATCTGACTAAAGTGGCAGAGACAGACACCCGCTAGCCACCTTATGCAACTAGTGCATGTCAGTCGGTGGAACCTGTCTCACGTAAGTGTACGTGTAAGGTCGGTCCGGGCCGCTTCATCCCACGATGCCGCTGAATCAAGATAAGACTAGTAACGGCAAGTAAATTGACAAAATCGACGCCCACAACTACTTTGTGTTCTACTCGTGCATAGAAACTACGCACAAACCTGGCTCTGATACCACTGTTGGGGAACGTAGCAGAAATTCAAAATTTTCTACGCATCACCAAGATCAATCTATGGAGTAATCTAGCAACGAGGGGAAGGGGAGTGCATCTACATACCCTTGTAGATCGCGATGCGGAAGCGTTGCAAGAACGCGGATGAAGGAGTCGTACTCGTAGCGATTCAGATCGCGGTTGATTCCGATCTAAGCGCCGAACCACGGCGCCTCCGTGTTCAACACACGTGCAGCCCGGTGACGTCTCCCACGCCTTGATCCAGCAAGGAGAGAGGGAGAGGTTGGGGAAGACTCCGTCCAACAGCAGCACGACGGCGTGGTGGTGGTGGAGGAGCGCAGTACTCAAGCAGGGCTTCACCAAGCACTACGAGAGACGAGGAGGGAGGGAGGTAGGGCTGCGCCAAGAGAGAGACGTTCTCATGACTATGGCAGCCCCAAAACCCTCACTATATATAGGGGAGGGGGAGGGGTTGCGCCCCCATGTAGGGTTCCCCCCAAGGGGTGCGGCCAGCCCTAGATGGGACTTGGAGGGGCGGCCAAGGGGGGAGAGAGGGGGCGCACCACTAGGTGGGCCTTAGGCCCATCTGAGCCTACGGTTTCCCCTTTCCCCCCCACCTTCCTGCGCCCTTGGCCCCTTGTGGGAGGCGAACCAGCCCACTTAGGGGCTGGTCCCTTCCCACACTTGGCCCACGCAGCCCTCTGGGGCCGGTGGTCCCACCTGGTGGACCCCCGGGACCCTCCCGGTGGTCCCGGTACGTTACCGATAGCACCCGAAACTTTTCCGGTGACCAAAACAGGACTTCCCATATATAAATCTTTACCTCCGGACCATTCCGGAACTCCTCGTGACGTCCGGGATCTCATCCGGGACTCCGAAGAACATTCGGTAACCACGTATATCTATTCCCTAAAACCCTAGCGTCATCGAACCTTAAGTGTGTAGACCCTACGGGTTCGGGAACCATGCAGACATGACCGAGACGTTCTCCGGCCAATAACCAACAGCGGGATCTGGATACCCATGTTGGCTCCCACATGTTCCACGATGATCTCATCGGATGAACCACGATGTTGGGGATTCAATCAATCCCGTATACAATTCCCTTTGTCAATCGGTATGTTACTTGCCCGAGATTCGATCGTCGGTATCCCGATACCTTGTTCAATCTCGTTACCGGCAAGTCTCTTTACTCTATCCGTAACACATCATCCCGTGATCAACTCCTTGGTCACATTGTGCACATTATGATGATGTCCTACCGAGTGGGCCCAGAGATACCTCTCCGTTTACACGGAGTGACAAATCCCAGTCTCGATTCGTGCCAACCCAACAGACACTTTCGGAGATACCTGTAGTGCACCTTTATAGCCACCCAGTTACGTTGTGACGTTTGGTACACCCAAAGCATTCCTACGATATCCGGGAGTTGCACAATCTCATGGTCTAAGGAAATGATACTTGACATTAGAAAAGCTCTTAGCAAACGAACTACACGATCTTGTGCTAGGCTTAGGATTGGGTCTTGTCCATCACATCATTCTCCTAATGATGTGATCCCGTTATCAACGACATCCAATGTCCATGGTCAGGAAACCGTAACCATCTATTGATCAACGAGCTAGTCAACTAGAGGCTTACTAGGGACATGGTGTTGTCTATGTATCCACACATGTATCTGAGTTTCCTATCAATACAATTCTAGCATGGATAATAAACGATTATCATGAACAAGGAAATATAATAATAACCAATTTATTATTGCCTCTAGGGCATATTTCCAACACTAACTCATTAGTCACTTTGCTTGCAAGGCTTCTTATGATGTGCATTACCGAGAGGGCCCAGAGATACCTCTCCGATACTCGGAGTGACAAATCCGAATCTCAATCTATGCCAACCCAACTAACACCTTCGGAGATACCTATAGAGCATCTTTATAATCACCCAGTTACGTTGTGACGTTTGATAGCACACAAGGCATTCCTCCGGTATCCAGGAGTTGCATAATCTCATAGTCGAAGGAATATGTATTTGACATGAGGAAAACAATAGCAATAAAACTGAACAATCAATATGCTAAGCTAACGGATGGGTCTTGTCCATCACATCATTCTCCTAATGATGTGATCCCGTTCATCAAATGACAACACATACCTATGGTCAGGAAACTTAACCATCTTTGATTAACGAGCTAGTCTAGTAGAGGCTTACTAGGGACACGGTGTTTTGTCTATGTATCCACACATGTATCAAGTTTCTGGTTAATACAATTCTAGCATGAATAATAAATATTTATCATGATATAAGGAAATATAAAATAACAACTTTATTATTGCCTCTAGGGCATATTTCCTTCAGTCTCCCACTTGCACTAGAGTCAATAATCTAGATTACATAGTAATGATTCTAACACCCATGGAGTCTTGGTGCTGATCATGTTTTGCTCGTGGAAGAGGCTTAGTCAACGGGTCTGCAACATTCAGATCTGTATGTATTTTGCAAATCTCTATGTCTCCCTCCTTGACTTGATCACGGATGGAGTTGAAGCGTCTCTTGATGTGTTTGGTTCTTTTGTGAAATCTGGATTCCTTCGCCAAGGCAATTGCTCCAGTATTGTCACAAAAGATTTTCATTCGACCCGATGCACTAGGTACTACACCTAGATCGGATATGAACTCCTTCATCCAGACTCCTTCATTTGTTGCTTCCGAAGCAGCTATGTACTCCGCTTCACACGTAGATCCCGCCACGACGCTCAGCTTGGAACCGCACCAACTGACAGCTCCACCATTCAATATAAATATGTATCCGGTTTGTGACTTAGAGTCATCCGGATTAGTGTCAAAGCTAGCATCGACGTAACCATTTACGACGAGCTCTTTGTCACCTCCATAAACGAGAAACATATCCTTAGTCCTTTTCTGGTACTTCAGGATGTTCTTGACCGCTGTCCAGTGATCCACTCCTGGATTTCTTTGGTACCTCCCTGCTAAACTTATAGCAAGGCACACATTAGGTCTGGTACACAGCATAGCATACATGATAGAACCTATGGCTGAGGCATAGGGAATGACTTTCATTTTCTCTCTATCTTCTGCAGTGGTCGGGCATTGAGTCTGACTCAACTTCACACCTTGTAATACAGGCAAGAACCCTTTCTTTGACTGATCCATTTTGAACTTTTTCAAAACTTTATCAAGGTATGTGCTTTGTGAAAGTCCAATTAAGCGTCTTGATCTATCTCTATAGATCTTGATGCCCAATATATAAGCAGCTTCACCGCGGTCTTTCATTGAAAAACTTTTATTCAAGTATCCTTTTATGCTATCTAGAAATTCTACATCATTTCCAGTCAACAATATGTCATCCACATATAATATTAGAAATGCTATAGAGCTCCCACTCACTTTCTTGTAAATACAGGCTTCTCCGAAAGTCTGTATAAAACTGTATGCTTTGATCACCTCATCAAAGCATATATTCCAACTCCGAGATGCTTGCACCAGTCCATAGATGGATCGCTAGAGCTTGCACACTTTGTTAGCACCTTTAGGATCGACAAAACCTTCTGGTTGCATCATATACAACTCTTCTTTGAGAAATCCATTAAGAATGCAGTTTTGACGTCCATTTGCCAGATTTCATAATCATAAAATGCGGCAATTGCTAACATGATTCGGACAGACTTAAGCATCGCTACGGGTGAGAAATGCTTATCATAGTCAACTCCTTGAACTTGTCAAAAACCATTCGCGACAAGTCGAGCTTTGTAGATAGTAACATTACCATCAGCGTCAGTCTTCTTCTTGAAGATCCATTTATTCTCTATGGCTTGCCGATCATCGGGCAAATCCACCAAAGTCCACACTTTGTTCTCATACATGGATCCTATTGTCGGAGTAAATGGCCACGGGTAGCCTAACCGACTGCCCCTGGTTCTTCTGAAAAAATTATCAGGCCTTCGGGCTTCCAAGCACTCCGAGCATTGGGCCGCCTTCCCTGGCCGGCTACCTCTGAAGCCGGCTCCCGGAAGGCGACCCAGCCTCACCAACTCCTCCCCGGGACGACTACGGGGTGGCCGACTCCAAGAAGCCGGCCAAGAAGGACGCCGACTCCTAGGAGCCGGCCAAGACCACAACCACCAAAGCTGTTCCCACATAACGGCGACACGACGGGGTGTGGCCACAGTGCGGCCCACTACCCGCAAAGCCCGAGGCGGGCATGGCTACAGGAGGCCGTATGGGACAGCCGTCTCCCGTGCGGCTCGGCACTGTAGCCATGCTGGCCTCAACGTCACCCACGACCGACTCCCGTACGGCCCGCGGGCGGCGGGCCCCTTCAGCCAGAGAGAGGCGTGAAGGCGGCCCGGCCTTTCCCAGTCAGCCAAGAGCGTAGCCGGCCTCCAGAAGCCGGCTACTCCCTTCCTCGAAGCAGGAGCCCCATTAAGGAGACAAGACGAGGTAAGGCTACAGTGAGAACCCCCGAGCCGGCCCACTGTAGCCACGCTTACCTCGACAAAGCCCTCGTCATCAGAGGCGCGGCTACAGTAAGCAGCCGCCGACAAGACCCTAGGCGGTGGGGCCGGCCTGTCGACCAAGTAGCCGGCAGCCGGCGGGACCCACCAGCCGGCGGAGAAGCCGGCGAGCGTAGACACTGACGGCTGGGACCAGAGCCCAGTCGGATTACCATTGTACCCCCGGGGGGTAGGTCTATATAAACCCCCCGGAGCACCCATGCAAAGGGTTGGCCTCTGAGCATAGTTTGCTTCTAAGCATAGCACACACACACACCATAGATAGAGAGAAGCAAGAGCTAGCCTTGTTCTTCTTCTCCCTTGATCCCAAACAGCTCTAGGAGCGATTGTAGCTACCCTTACTCGATGTAGTGATCATGCGGAGACCCCGCAGAGCAGGACTAGGGGTGTTATCTCCTCGGAGAGCCCCGAACCTGGGTAAGATCCACCGGCGTGCATGTCTTCGCCTCATCCCGTTTCTAGGCACCGGCGACGTTTTATTGGCTCCCACAATGATAAGCCATCCCTTGGCATATGTCGCACCAACCACCCGACATTTGGCGCCCACCATGGGGCCAGGTGCACCGTCGTCCGGAGACCTGTTCTGGACGGGAACCCTCTTCCTCCCCCGCGAGCGCAGCCAGCCTGCTGCGCCTGATGGCGTTTGCCTCGACGCGCTGCAAGGCGTCGACGACGCCTGCGCAGCGAGCTGCCTCGCCGATCTGCTCGGCGAGACTCGCATCTCCGACGAGCCTGCGTCCGACGCAGGCACCGACTACCCCGAGAGCCGCCTCGTCAGCCTCCTCGACCAACTTCACGTCTCCGGCGAGCCTGCTGCGGACATGGAGTCGGTCGGCTCCACCGACCCGATGCTCATCGACTCCGACACCGCGTCGCTTGACGCCTACCCCTCCGACGTGGTGGTCTTCGACGACCCCCTCCCTCGAGCTGACAGCGGCAGCAGCGCTGTCACCGAAGTGCTGGTCATCAGCCACGTCTCCAACTCGGGCGAGAATGCCCGCGACGCTCAGCAAGCGGCGATGCACGACCTCCCCGTCCCCATCCCGGCCGACGCCGACGCCGAGACCCTGGAGGCACGCCGCCTTGCCCTCATCGCGGAGGGCCAGAAGATAGCCTCGATGAGACGCCTCACCGAGGCCCACCAGCGCGAAGTCGACCGCGCCGCCTTCGGCACGCCGCCGCCTAGCGGCCCGAGCCGAGCCGGCTTCGTCCAGAAGCGCGGCGCAGCCGTCGCCAGCATGTTGGGCGCAGATCGCCCCGTCTACGCCACCCCGCTCGAGAATCTGCGAGCCGCTCAGGCGGCTGCAGAAGAGCTCAATGGGCTGGGAGCCGATGAGCTCCTCTACATGACGAGACGGATCCAACAGCTGCTCGACGCGGCTGCAGAACGACACGAAGCCGGCGCCCGTGCTGATAGTCATCCCCCGCGCCGGGAGCACGCCGCGACGTCCCGCTCGCCGACTGCGAGCGGCGCGCGCCAGAAGAAAGACAAGGAGCCGGCTGTCAGCCGCAGCCGGACTCGCATCTCCATCGAGCGCGACGCGGATGGCCGCCCTCGAGCTGTAGAGCACCAAGGAAATCTGCCTCCTCCCCCGCCTCGAAGAGAAAGACGCCTCACTCCGCCGCCTATTACACACCCGACTCTTGGCGACCGACTCGGCCGCCGAGAAGGAGTTGGCGAGAACGACGCCCGCCACAGGATCGACCGCCTTGCTCGATCCTTGGCGTTAGAAGAAGAAGACGATGTCGGCCCGCCATGCTTTGGCCCCCGCATCCGCGACGAGCCCTTCCCCAAAGGGTTCTCGCTCCCCAGAGACACGCCCAAGTACAACGGCTCGGTGAAGCCGGAAGATTGGCTCATCGACTAATCCACGGCCGTCAGCATAGCCAACGGCAATCGGCGTGTCGTCGTGAAGTACGTCCCCCTGATGCTGCAAGGCACGGCGCGCACATGGCTCAACAGCCTCAAGCCCTACAGCATCAACAGTTGGCTGGACTTCACCGAAGTCTACGTACGCAACTTCACCAGCACCTACAAGCGGCCTCCCAAGCCTTGCAAGCTCTCCCTCTGCGTCCAAGGGCCCAACGAGTCGACCCGCGACTACCTCACGCGATGGGCCGAGCTCCGCAACTCCTGCGAGGGGTGCACGAGGTCCAGGCCATCGAGTACTTCACCGCCGGGTGCCGAGAGGGCACCCTCCTCAAGCACCGACTCCTCTGCGACGAACCGGCTACCCTCGATGAATTGCTGGTCATTGCCGACAAATATGCCACCGCCGACTCCTCAATGAAGACCGAGCTCCGAGTAGATGCCTCGGGGAAAGTACTTGCTCCGGCTCCCAAAACGCCGGCTGGCGACCCTAATCGGCGCCCCTACCAGAACGACCACAAGCGCAAGGGCCCCATGCCGACTTCCTCCAGTCGGCAGGTGGCCACAGTTGAAGACGAGCAGCCTGAAAAACGGCCCGCTCCCAAGAAGAAGGGTGGAAGGCCGGCTTGGCAGCCGTCTTTCTCCTACGAACAAGCACTCGATGCCCCCTGCAAGTTCCACAGCGGCGCGAAGCCGTCCAACCACACAACTCGGAAATGCCACTGGCTCACCCGCATCACCAAGGGCGAGGGAATGCTACCGCTCCGCCTCCCGGCCCGCCGCCTCCAGCCCCTCAGCAGCCGGCGGCTCGACCGGCAGTCGACGCCATCCAAGACGAATTCCCCGAAGAGCACGCCGCCTACGTCGTCTTCACTAGTCAAACCGACGACAAGCGCAGCCGACGCCGACAGCACCAAGAAGTGAATGCAGTCGCCTCTAGCACCGCCGAGTTCATGCACTGGTCAGAAAAGCCAATCAGCTGGAGCCAGGCCGACCACCCAGAGGTGATGCCTTCGCCCGGCTCCTATGCAATGGTCTTGGACGTCACCCTCGCGACAGAGAGGCGAGCTGCCAGATTTTCCCGCGTCCTGATAGACGGCGGAAGCAGTATCAACATACTGTACCGCGATACCATGGAGAAGCTGAACATCAAAGCGAAGCAGCTCATGCCGAGCCGCACCGTCTTCCATGGTATCGTACCCGGCCTGTCTTGCTCTCCAATCGGCAAGATCAAAATGGATGTTCTCTTCGGAGACAAAGATCATTTTCTCCGGGAAGCAATATGCTTCGAGGTAGTGGATTTGGAGAGCCCCTATCATGCACTACTTGGCCGACCTGCTTTGGCCAAGTTCATGGTTGTGCCCCATTACACCTACCTGAAAATGAAGATGCCGAGCTCGAAGGGGATCATCACGGTAGCCGGCGACTACAAGAAGTCCATCGAGTGCGCCATGGCCAGTAGCCGGCTGGCCGAGTCCCTCGTGGTGGCAGAAGAGAAGAAGATGTTGGAACGGGTTGTGGCCATGGCCGGCAAGCAGCCGGCCTTGTCCCCCAACCCCAAGGATTGTGATGCGCAGGGCTCCTTTCAGCCTGCAAAAGAGACGAAGAAGATACCTCTGGACCCGGAGCACCCGGAGAGGTTCGCTGTCATTGGGGCGAACTTGGATAGTAAATTGGAAGGCGAGCTCGTCGACTTCCTCCGTGAGAATCGAGACATCTTTGCATGGTCCCCAAAGGACATGCCGGGTGTCCCGAAGGATTTCGCCGAGCACAAATTACATGTCCGAGATGATGCGAAGCCGGTCAAGCAGCCCCTCCGCCGACTGTCAGAGGAGAAGCGAAGAATTGTGGGAGAAGAGATAGCCCGGCTCCTTGCAGCCAGCTTTATCATGGAAGTGTTCTTTCCAGAGTGGCTTGCCAACCCAGTTCTGGTTCTGAAGAAGAATAACAAGTGGCGTATGTGTATAGACTACACGAGTTTGAACAAGGCCTGCCCAAAGGATCCGTTTGCTCTGCCACGGATTGACCAAGTGATAGACTCCACAGCCGGATGCGAGCTGTTAAGTTTTTTGGATGCATACTCAGGGTATCATCAGATCAAGTTGGACCCGGCTGACCGCCTGAAGACTGCCTTCATCACACCCTTTGGAGCTTTCTGCTACCTGACAATGACATTCGGCCTGAGAAATGCCGGTGCCACTTTTCAGCGGTGCATGCAGAAATGTCTCTTGAAATAACTCGGCAGAAATGCCCACGTCTACGTAGACGACATTGTGGTGAAGACAGAGAAGCGCGGTACCTTGCTGGAAGACCTGAGAGAAACATTTGCCAACTTGCGCCGATTCCAAATCAAGCTCAACCCCGAGAAGTGCGTGTTCGGAGTGCCAGCCGGCCAGCTGCTAGGCTTCCTGGTCTCCGAACGCGGCATTGATTGCAACCCCATCAAGATCAAGGCCATCGAGAGGATGGAGATTCCCACCAAGCTGCGAGATGTGCAGAAGTTCACTGGCTGCTTAGCCTCCCTGAATCGTTTTATCAGCCGACTAGGAGAAAAGGCTCTCCCCCTGTACCGACTCATGAAGAAGTCCACTCACTTTGAGTGGAATGATCAAGCCGACCAAGCCTTCCATGAGTTGAAGAAAATGTTGACCACTCCGCCTGTCCTGGCAGCGCCGACTGAGAAGGAGCCCATGCTCCTCTACATCGCCGCGACCAGCCGAGTCGTCAGCACTGTTGTTGTGGTCCAGCGCCCGGAGGAAGGCCGAGCCCAGCTGGTCCAGAGGCCGGTCTACTATCTCAGCGAAGTACTATCCAGCTCGAAGCAAAACTACCCGCACTACCAAAAGATGTGCTATGGGGTGTACTTCGCTGCCAAGAAATTGAAGCCCTACTTCCAAGAGCACCCCATCACGGTCGTGTGCACTGCCCCGCTCGCCGAGATCATAGGCAGCCGGGATGCATCCGGCCGGGTGGCCAAATGGGCCATTGCCTTGGCACCCTACACGATCTTCTATCAACCCCGCACCGCCATCAAGTTGCAAGCATTGGCCGACTTCCTCGTCGACTGGGCCGAGACCTAGTACTTACCGCCGGCTCCCGACTCTACCCATTGGCGGATGCACTTTGACGGGTCCAAGATGCGCACCGGCTTGGGAGCCAGCATCATCCTCACCTCTCCCAAAGGCGACAAGCTCAAGTACACGCTGCAGATCCACTTCGCCGCCTCCAACAACGTCGCCGAGTACGAGGCGCTCGTACACGGGCTCCGGCTAGCCAAAGAGCTTGGTATACGCCGGATCCTGTGCTACGGCGACTCAGACTTGGTGGTCCAGCAATCATCTGGCGACTGGGACGCCAAGGACGCGAACATGGCGAGCTATCGTTTCCTCGTCCAGCAGATAAGCGGATACTTCGAAGGGTGCGAGTTCCTTCATGTGCCAAGGGCCGACAACGACCAAGCAGATGCCCTAGCACGGATCGGCTCCACCCGACAAGCCATACCGACTGGCGTCTCCCTCCAGCGCCTCCTCAAGCCGTCCATCAAGCCGTCTCCAGAGTCGGATTCCATCTTCGTACCGCCTGCGCCAGATACAGTCAGATCCGAATGGAGAAATCCCGCAGGCGGCACGGGGACTTCGACAACTGGCCCCGGGACTACCGTAGTCGCACCCGGCCCGGGGACTTCAGAACCCGGCCCGGGGACTACAGCAGTCGGCCCGGGGACTGCAGCGGCACAAGAAGCGGTGGCCGACTCCAATGCAACACCCAACCCACCCACCCGAGTCATGGTGGCCACATTAACAGAAGAAGAAGTCACAGCTCCCTCATGGGCCCAGCCCATCCTCAAGTTCCTAGTCAGCAGAGAGCTGCCGGCTGACGAGATCTCAGCAAGACTAGTGCAACGACGAGCCACAGCATACACAATAATCAACAGAGAGCTTGTGAAGCGCAGCGTCACTGGAGTCTTCCAGCGTTGTGTCGAGCCAGAAAAAGAAGTGGCAATCCTCAAAGACATCCACCAAGGCGAATGCGGCCACCACGCAGCCTCAAGATCCCTTGTGGCCAAGGCTTTCCGCCATGGTTTCTTCTGGCCGACTGCCTTGGAGGATGCTAAAGAAATAGTCAAGAGCTGCAGAGGATGTCAAGTTTTTAGTTCCAAGCAACACCTACCGGCTTCTGCCCTCAAGACCATTCCCCTTACTTGGCCTTTTGCCGTCTGGGGACTGGACATGGTGGGCCCTTTCAAGACAGCCCGCGGTGGCCTGACACATCTACTTGTTGCTGTGGACAAGTTCACAAAGTGGATTGAAGCAAAGCCAATCAAGAAGCTCAATGGGCCGACTGCCGTAACATTCATCACCGACATCACTACTCGGTACGGCGTGCCGCACAGCATCATCACCGACAACGGCACGAACTTCGCCAAAGGAGCACTGGCACGTTTATGCGCGACGCAGGGCATCCGACTGGACTTAGCGTCCGTTGCCCACCCGCAGTCAAACAGCCAGGTCGAGCGAGCAAATGGACTCATCCTCTCCGGCATCAAGCCCCGACTGGTTGTACCACTGGAGCGATCGGCCGGCTGCTGGCTCGAAGAGCTGCCGGCTGTCCTCTAGAGTCTATGCACTACACCCAACAAGTCAACCGGCTTCACTCCATTCTTCCTCGTGTACGGTGCCGAGGCTGTCATCCCAACAGACATCGAGTTTGACTCGCCTCGGATCACCATGTACACGGAGGAGGAGGCCAAAGAAGCAAGAGAAGACGGCGTGGACCTACTGGAAGAAGGCCGGCTGTTAGCACTCAGCCGGTCCGCCATCTACCAGCAAGGGCTGCGCCGCTACTACAACCGCAAGGTCAAGCCAAGATCCTTCCAAGAGGGCGACCTTGTGCTCCGGCTGATCCAGCGAACAGCCGGCCAGCACAAGCTCTCGGCCCCTTGGGAAGGCCCCTTCGTCGTCAGCAAGGCACTCGGCAACGACTCCTACTACTTGATCGACGCGCAAAAACCAAGAGCACGCAAGAGAGATGACTCCGGCAAGGAGTCGGAGCGACCATGGAACGCAAACCTCCTAAGACGATTTTACAGCTGAAAAGCAGTATGTATCACGCTCCCCTTTTGTATTAAGTACAAACCAACAGGACCCCCGAACAGTACTCGGGGACTGCCTTTTATTTATCTATGAATGACGAGTGTCATATCCATGAATGTATTATTACATTTTGAATTTTTGTCCGGCTCCGGGTTCGACTAGTCGGCCCGGGGACTGGCCGCCTTGAGCTATATCGAAAGTTTTTCCTAAAGTCAGAAAAGTAGTGCGCCGGCTCCCGAGTCCTCTCTTGTTGAAAGTCGCAGCTCAAAGAACCGACTGTCCGACTAGCAAGAGGAAAGACAGAAAGGACGCCCACACGAAAAACGGCTAAGGAACAACGAACCTATATAGCAAAGAGACGGCCTCCAAACATGCCTGCCGGCTACCAGAGCAGCCGGCTGGCCGGCTTCCTAAAAAACTTAGCTTTAGTCCAGCAGAGCTAAAGTACTTCCCCCTCCGCAATCGACCAAGCACTCCCCCGGCTACAGATTGCAGAGCAACTGTTTGACTGGGGAGGCGACAACCAAGGGAGGGCGGCAAAGGAAAAAGCAGAAGGACAAAAAGCAAAAAGTACAAAGAATGGCCAAATGCATAAGTCATATATATACATAAAGCCGCCAACAGGCCGGCAACAGACATAAGTTCGAATACACCCAGTGGGTGGAATTGTGCGAATTTAACCAAACATTGTTCTAAAGAGTAACAAGACAGGAAAAGCAAAAAATGGCGGACTAGGGCGCGACATGGAGGCCGAGCTGGTCGGTGAAGGCGGCCTCGCCGGCTGAAGGAGTGGCCGCCTAGCGGGTCTCGGCTTGGCCATCACCTACGGCAGGCGACGCACTCGCGCGCGACGTGGTGCTGGAGGTGCGGTCAGGCTGAGGCTGGCCGACTGCTCCACCAGCCGGCTCAGCGTCTTCACCCTCCTCCTCCTCCTCTTCGCCCTCATCGCTTGAGTCGATCTCCTCCGCCGAGTCCTCCCCGTACGCCGGGTCCAGCCCGAACCACTCTTCCAGCTAGGCAACTCCATTGTCGTCCACCTCGGGGGCGAAGACGCTGGTGTCGGTGTAGTCGGCGATCGCCGAAGCCCGCCGAATGATGGCCGGCCGCGCCGGCTCCAGCTCCGTGTCGGCTTGCTGCCGCCAGGTAGCCAGCTGGTCCAGGTTCAGGCCGGGATACCAGGCCTTGACGAACTCCAGCGCCCGCCTGGCGCCGGAGCGAGCCGCCGAGGCCTTCCAAGCCTCGAAGCGGCCGACTGCCACCTCCAGCCAGTCGGCGGTACGACTGGGGGTGCGAGGGACCGCTTGGCCGGGCCAGAGGGCGGCCAAGACCTGCGCCCCGGCACGCTGAAGCCGGCGGAGCAGCCGATGAGCCGGCTGGATGCGAGCCTGGATCGCCAGGAGCTGTTCCTCCAGCGAGCGGCCGGCGGTTGGCGAGATTTCAAAGCCGGCTTGCCTCCGCGCCTGGTGACGGGCCTCGATGGTCTGGTTGGCGGCAGTAGAATAGCCAGGGAAATACTTTGCGCAAGAAAGAAGAAGAAAGGAAGAAAAGAACACCAAAATCAGAAAAACGAGCCAAAGTGGCAGACGGCAAGAAAGGACGAAGGGGTAGGCGGCTTACCGTCAACCAGATCTTCGATCTGGCCATAGCCAGAGACCAGAGTCTGCCTGGCCTCAGCCCAGCCGGCCGCCTCCATCTCGAACTCGGCCTGGAGAGTGGCTTCGTGGTCCTGCGCCGCCTTCAGTGCCGCCTTGTGGCTTTATTCCTGGTCGGCCAACTTCTTGGCCAGGCGGTCGCGCTCCTGCACCAAGGCGGCGAGCTCGGCATCCTTGGCACGAAGAGCAGTCTGGGACTCCCCCAGTTGTGCCCTCAGACTGGCGTTGGCCGCTGCAAAGTCGGAAGAAGAAGAAGAACAGTAAGAAATCGTCAAGGAAGATCCGACCCGACTGCTCAGCAGTCGGCCCGAATCTCGGGGACTACACCCAGTGGGTGCGCTGACGCGCCCCCACATGAGATAAAGATCAAGTCACGTACCTCGGCTCTCAGTAAGGTCGGCGGTCATCTGAGTCAGCTCCCGAGCCTGGGAGTTGAAGGCGGCCGCTCGAAGGTTGTGGTAGTCCTGCAAGATGGACAGAAGACCGAAGTGAGAACAAAAATAGCAAAGGCAAATCCACCAAGAAGTTCCAAGCCGCCTACTCAGCAGCCGGCTCGGAACTCGGGGACTACACCCAGTGGGTGCGCTGACGCGCCCCCACGGAAGAAATCAAGATCAAGAAAAAAGCAAAGTCAAGAAGAAACAAGACGGGAGTACTAACCCGGATGGCCGCCCGCGTTGCGAGGAACTCGTCGGTGAACTGCCTCAGCGCCGCGGCTTGGCTTTGGAGCCGGGTCCGGACGTCTTGTGCAGCCACGTTCACTACGGCTGTCCCTCCGCCTGGCGTCCACCCCGAGGTAGCGCTGGCCGCCTCCGCGTCTCGGGCCGATGAGCTGGAGCCCACGGCCGGCTGTGGCTCCGACGCGGCCTTCCCCGCGCGCCGACTCGGCGGCACCCGAACCGCCACCTCAGCCCCCGCGGCCGGCTCGCCCTCCGCCGACCGTGCAGGCGGCGGGTCAGGCTGGTCGCCTTGGGCCGCCCCAGTTGGCGGGGTCGGCTCCGGCGCCTTCTCCAAAATGATGACGTCGTCGCCGCTTCCCCCCAGCCCCGGCTGATCGCCGCTGGCTCCCCCTGGCGAGGGTTCCATGTCCCCAGGCACCATGACGCGCAGCGGGGTGACCATCAAAACCTCCCCCGCCGCCGCCGCGGCCTCAGCCTCTGCCAGGGCCCTGGCTGCGGCCTCGGCGAGTGCCTTCGCCGCCTCCTCCTCCCGTGCCGCCTGGGCGGCGGCCGCCTTCCGTGCCTCCTGCTCCTCCCGCGCCTCCCGCGCGTTCCTTTCCGTCGCCTCCTGGAGGTCGGCGCGGGGGTCCACGCGGCGGGTGGTGCTCCCAGAGCCCCTTGGCGACTCGACGACGGAGCCGGCAGCCGCCCACTCAAGTGACAACGGAGCTCTGATCGTTGAAGAAAAAGACGAGAGTTCAAGAACCACCAAAGAAAAGAAAGAAAGAGAGTACACAAAGAAAGATTCGGACTTACGCCGACACGGTCTGCGGTTGCTTCACCACCTTGCGGAAACGAGCCGCCTTCGCGGCCGCCTCCTCCCGCCTGGTGGCTGCCGCCCCGCCTCTGGGTTTCTTCGTTCGGCTGCCGAACAAGCCCTGGGCGGCGCGACGCTTCTGACCTCCACCCCGAGCAGGCCGCACGGCGGAGGAGCCCGCGCCGCGTCCAGATGCCGGCTGGCGGCGCGGGACAGCTTCGGCTTCATCCTCGTCCGGCCAGTCATCAAAGGTGGCAGTGAACCCGGAGCCGCCTGTTTCGCCGCCGGCTTGGCCTCCGCCCGGCTCGACGTCGTCGTCCATATGGACCGCCCCCAGGTCGGGGTCCTCCAGGTCATGTTCGGTCCGGTCAGGGACAAAGCGGCGCTCCGTGTCTGACCCGCCGGCCGGCCGAAGAAGAGGACTCTGTCAAAGAACAAGCCGACTAAGTTAGAGTCGGCCCAGAGGAACTCGGCAATGAAGAGAGAGAAAAAGACACAGGGAGAGCATACCGTAGGCGGCGGATTGGCTCGGCTATACGGCTCCTTGCCGAACTGCCACTCTTCGGTGAGTTGGCAGTTCGCGAGGTAGTTCACCATGTAGGCGACCTCCTCGCGCGGCATCTCCTTGGTACACATCCGGCTTGGATCGAGCTGGCCGCTCATCTGACAGATCAGATGAGGCCGGCTTTGGAGCGGAAGGACCCGGCGCGTGACGAACGCGGCCAGAAGATCGGGCCCCGTCAGGCCCTCCGACTGGACCATCACCCGCAGTCGGGCGATGGCGGCGTTTCCCGCCGGCGACGGCGTCACAGCCCGGAAGGACCACTGGGGCAGCCTGCCCGCCGGTGGGCCGGCTACGTAAGCCGGCAGGTTGATGTAGTCGCCCCGTGGGGCGATGTTCCGCACGTAGAAGTACGACTTCTGCCACTTCTTCACCGATTGGATCAGCGTGATGACGGGGAAGGGGTTGTCGGCAGCCGATCTCCGCGACGCGATGAAGGCGCCAGTATGAGCCGGCACGCCCTTCCTGCGCGTGCCCAGCTTCGACTGGAAGAACTCCCCCCAGAGCTCAAGGGTGGGGAGGACGCCGAGATAGCCCTCGCACAGGGTGATGAAGGCGGACAGCAGCACCACCGCGTTGGGGGTGAGATGGTGCGGCTGGAGCTGATAGAATTCGAGCCAGGAGCGAAAGAAGGCGCTTACTGGCAGACCGAAGCCGCGCAAGAAGTGCGAGCGGAAGACCACCCGCTTGCCCTCCTGCGGCCTCGGCGAGATTTCCTTCGCCGGCGCGAGGCGAACCTCCACTTTGTCCGCGCTGGGCAGCCGCCGCGTGTCGCGGAGGAAGTCGACGTGGTCGTCATGGACGTTGGAGCCGTCCCAATCCCCGCCGAGCTGCTCTACGGTGGGAGGCATGGCGAAAGCTAGCATGGCGGCGGAGGAGCGTGGGGTGGAAGAGCGCGGCGGCGAGGCGCTGTCGCAAGAACTGGCAAGAGGAAGAAGACGGTGGAAGTAGGAGGAGCGTGCGAGGGCCTGCCGCCCTCCACCTCCCCCTACTTATAGCCTCACGAGGCCGAAGAGGTCGGACGTGGGGGGGCGTGGGATTAACTACGCCCACTCCCCCCACGTCTCGCGATTATTGCGCATAAATGCGAGCCGAAACTGCCGCACGGAACGTGCGGGCAGTTTCGGGATACAAAGGATCCGCGCCTGGGCCGGGGCGCGGACGTGGCGGGCCCCCTCCCTGCGGCGACCTCCCGTCACGCGCGTGGGCTGGCAGGCTTTCCGGCCACGTGGTTCGCCGACGGCCCGTGGCCGGCCCGCGGCCCGGTGCACGTGCCAGCGGGCTCCCGCCCTCCGACTCCAGAAGATTTCGACTCAGGCGGCGCGCCTGACCAAGGCCGGCTCCCAGCTGCCGGCTTGTCACGATAGGAAGCTGATCGAGCTTCTCAACCCCCACTCCACCTCGAAGCCCAATCAGCTTCGGGGACTACTGTCGGAGTAAATGGCCACGGGTAGCCTAACCGACTGCCCCTGGTTCTTCTGAAAAAATTATCAGGCCTTCGGGCTTCCAAGAACTCCGAGCATTGGGCCGCCTTCCCTGGCCGGCTACCTCTGAAGCCGGCTCCCGGAAGGCGACCCAGCCTCACCAACTCCTCCCCAGGACGACTACGGGGTGGCCGACTCCAAGAAGCCGGCCAAGACCACAACCACCAAAGCTGTTCCCACATAACGGCGACACGACGGGGTGTGGCCACAGTGCGGCCCACTACCCCCAAAGCCCGAGGCGGGCATGGCTACAGGAGGCCGTACGGGACGGCCGTCTCCCGTGCGGCTCGGCACTGTAGCCATGCTGGCCTCAATGTCACCCACGACGGACTCCCGTACGGCCCGCGGGCGGCGGGCCCCTTCAGCCAGAGAGAGGCGTGAAGGCGGCCCGGCCTTTCCCAGTCGGCCAAGAGCGTAGCCGGCCTCCAGAAGCCGGCTACTCCCTTCCTCGAAGCAGGAGCCCCATTAAGGAGACAAGACGAGGTAAGGCTACAGTGAGAACCCCCGAGGCGGCCCACTATAGCCACGCTTACCTCGACAAAGCCCTCGTCATCAGAGGCGCGGCTACAGTAAGCAGCCGCCGACAAGACCCTAGGCGGTGGGGCCGGCCTGTCGACCAAGTAGCCGGCAGCCGGCGGGACCCACCAGCCGGCGGGACCCACCAGCCGGCGGAGAAGCCGGCGAGCGTAGACACTGACGGCTGGGACCAGAGCCCAGTCGGATTACCATTGTACCCCCGGGGGGTAGGTCTATATAAACCCCCCGGAGCACCCATGCAAAGGGTTGGCCTCTGAGCATAGTTTGCTTCTAAGCATAGCACACACACACACCATAGATAGAGAGAAGCAAGAGCTAGCCTTGTTCTTCTTCTCCCTTGATCCCAAACAGCTCTAGGAGCGATTGTAGCTACCCTTACTCGATCTAGTGATCATGCGGAGACCCCGCAGAGCAGGACTAGGGGTGTTATCTCCTCGGAGAGCCCCGAACCTGGGTAAGATCCGCCGGCGTGCATGTCTTCGCCTCATCCCGTTTCCAGGCACCGGCGACGTTTTATTGGCTCCCACAATGATAAGCCATCCCTTGGCATATGTCGCACCAACCACCCGACACCTATCTCAGATTTCATGGCTCAAGCCATTTATCGAAATCTGGGCTCATCATAGCTTCTTCATAGTTCATAGGTTCGCCATGGTCTAGTAACATAACTTCCAGAATAGGATTGCTGTACCACTCTGGTGCGGATCTTGCTCTGGTTGACCTACGAGGTTCAGTAGTAACTTGATCTGAAGTTTCATGGTCATCATCATTAGTTTCCTCTCTAGTTGGTGTAGGCATCACGGGAACGGTTTTCTGTGATGAGCTACTTTCCAATTCAAGAGAAGGTACAATTACCTCATCAAGTTCTACTTTCCTCCCACTCACTTCTTTCGAGAGAAACTCCTTCTCTAGAAAGGATCCATTTTTAGCAACAAAGATCTTTCCTTCGGATCTGTGGTAGAAGGTGTACCCAACAGTTTCTTTTGGGTATCCTTTGAAGACGCACTTCTCTGATTTGGGTTCAAGCTTATCAGGCTGAAGCTTTTTCACATAAGCATCGCAACCCCAAACTTTAAGAAACGACAGCTTAGGTTTCTTGCCAAACCACAGTTCATACGGTGTCGTCTCAACGGATTTAGACGGTGCCCTATTTAACGTGAATGCAGCTGTCTCTAATGCATAACCCCAAAACGGTAGTGGTAAATTGGTAAGAGGCATCATAGATCGCACCATATCTAATAAAGTGCGGTTACGATGTTCGGACACACCATTACGCTATGGTGTTCCAGGTGGCGTGAGTTGTGAAACTATTCCACAATGTTTTAAATGAAGGCCAAACTCGTAACTCAAATATTCGCCTCCGTGATCAGATCGTAGAAACTTTATTTTCTTATTACGATGATTCTCTACTTCACTCTGAAATTCTTTGAACTTTTCAAATGTTTCAGACTTGTGTTTCATCAAGTAGGTATACCCATATCTGCTCAAATCATCTGTGAAGGTCAGAAAATAATGATACCCGCCGCGAGCTTCAACACTCATCGGACCGCATACATCAGTATGTATTATTTCTAATAAGTCATTAGCTCGCTCCATTGTTCCGAAGAACAGAGTTTTAGTCATCTTGCCCATGAGGCATGGTTCGCAAGTATCAAATGGTTCATAATCAATTGATTCCAAAAGCCCATCTGTATGGAGTTTCTTCATGCGCTTTACACCAATATGACCTAAACGGCAGTGCCACAAATATGTTGCACTATCATTATCAACTTTGCATCTTTTGGCATCAAAATTATGAATATGTGTATTACCATAATCAAGATTCAACAAAAATAGACCACTCTTCAAGGGTGCATGACCATAAAAGATATTACTCATATAAATAGAACAACCATTATTCTCTGATTTAAATGAATAACCGTCTCGCACTAAACAAGATCCAGATATAATGTTCATGCTCAACGTTGGCACCAAATAACAATTATTCAGGTCTAAAACTAATCCCGAAGGTAGATGTAGAGGTAGTGTGCCGACGGCAATCACATTGACCTTGGAACCATTCCCGACGCGCATCGTCACCTCTTCCTTAGCCAATCTTCGTTTAATCCGTAGCCCCTATTTCGAGTTACAAATATGAGCAACCGAACCAGTATCAAATACCCAGGCGCTACTACGAGCATTAGTAAGGTACACATCAATAACATGTATATCAAATATACCTTTGTTCACTTTGCCATCCTTCTTATCCGCCAAATACTTGGGGCAGTTCCGCTTCCAGTGACCAGTCCCTTTGCAGTAGAAGCACTCAGTTTCAGGCTTAGGTCCAGACTTGGGCTTCTTCCCAGGAGTGGCAACTTGCTTGCCATTCTTCTTGAAGTTCCACTTCTTTCCTTTGCCCTTTTTCTTGAAACTATTGGTCTTGTTAACCATCAACACTTGATGCTCCTTCTTGATTTCTACCTCCGCAGCTTTGAGCACTGCAAAGAGCTCGGGGATAGTCCTCTCCATTGATACGTCTCCAACTTATCTATCATTTTTTATTGTTCCATGATGTTATATTATCAATCTTGGATGTTTTATAATCATTTTATATCATTTTTTGGTACTAACCTATAGACATAGTGCCAAGTGCCAGTTTTTGTTTTCTGCATGTTTTTTACATCCCAGGAAATCAATACCAAACGGAGTCCAAATGCAACGAAACTTCACGGAGATTTTTTATGGACTAGAAGACACCCAATGGGCCAAGGCAGTGCCTGGGGGTGCTCCGAGGGGAGCACAACCCACCAGGGTGCGCCAGGAGGCCCAGGCACGCCCTGGTGGGTTGTGTCCACCTCGGATGCCCCCCGGACCGCCTCTTTGCTCTATAAATACCCCAATATTCCAGAAACCCTAGGAGAGTCGACTAAAATCAATTCCAGCCGCCGCAGAGTCCAGAACCACCAGATCCAATCTAGACACCATCACGGAGGGGTTCACCACTTCCATTGGTGCCTCTCCAATGATGCGTGAGTAGTTCTTTGTAGACCTTCGGGTCCGTAGTTAGTAGCTAGATGGCTTCCTCTCTCTCGTTTGATTCTCAATACAATGGTCTCTTGGAGATCCATATGATGTAACTCTTTTTGCGGTGTGTTTGTTGGGATCGGATGAACTTTGAGTTTATGATCAGATCTATCTTTTTATATCCATGAAAGTTATTTGAGTTTCTTTGATCTCTTATGTGCATGATTGCTTATAGCCTCGTATTTCTTCTCCGATATTTGGGTTTGGCCAACTTGATCTATTTATCTTGCAATGGGAAGAGGTGCTTTGTAGTGGGTTCGATCTTACGGTGCTTGATCCCAGTGACAGAAGGGGAACCGACACGAAGGTATCGTTGCTACTAAGGATAAAACGATGGGGTCTATCTCTACATAGATATATATTGTCTACATCATGTCATCGTTCTTATTGCATTACTCCGTTTCTCCATGAACTTAATACACTAGATGCATGCTGGATAGCGGTCGATGTGTGGAGTAATAGTAGTAGATGCTGGCAGTAGTCGGTCTACTAATCTTGGACGTGATGCCTATATAATGATCATTGCCTGGATATCGTCATGATTATTTGAAGTTCTATCAATTGCCCAACAGTAATTTGTTTACCCACCATTAGCTATTTTTCTCGAGAGAAGCCACTAGTGAAACCTACAACCCCCGAGTCTCTTTCTCATATTATTTGCCTTTGCGATCTACTTTTCCTTTGATTTTATTTTCAGATCTATTAAACCAAAAATACAAAAATACCTTGCTGCAATTTATTATTATTTATTTTATTTGGCATTCTTTCTATCAATCTACTACAATTTATTTCACGTATGTTTGCCTATCTTGGGGCGCCGCTACCCGAAAGGGATTGACAACCCCTTTACACGTTGGGTTGCGAGTATTTGTTATTTGTGTTCAGGGGTTGTTTACGTTGTGTTGCTTGGTTCTCCTACTGGTTCGATAACCTTGGTCTCATAATTGAGGGAAATACCTACCGCCGCTGTGCTGCATCATCCCTTCCTCTTTGGGTAAATACCGACGTAGCTTTAAGCCGCATCAAATGGAATTTCTGGCGCCGTTGCCGGGGAGGATCTTCAACATATACCAGGTTCCTAATCACAAATCTCATCTCCTCGCAATTTAAATTATTTGCCATTTGCCTCTCATTTTCCTCGCCCACACTTCACAAAAATTTGCCATTTTATTCGCCCCTCTTTTTCGTTCGCCGTTCTCTTGCTTACTAGTCCTTATGGCTAGCATGTCTACTCCTCCTTTGTCACCAGACTTTGAAGTTCTATACTTCAAGCAAAGACAAGGAGAAAATTTGAAAGATGCTTGGTATAGGCTTATGGAATCCTATTGTATTTGCAATTTAAAGGGGGGTGCTAATATCTTGCTTTGTAATTTTTACGTAGGATTGACTTTGCATCATAGACAACTCTTAGATTTTGCCGCCAAAGGGAATTTTATTGAGCTTGATGCCAATGCTGCCTATGAAATTTTAGAAGGAATTTTGGGAGTTCCGCCTCAAAAGAAGGGGTTTTATTTCACCCCACAGGGAGTTCAAATGTTAGATAAACTAGGTGATTTGCATAAACATATGGTTGAATTACAAAAATATAATGAACCCCTCAAACATCTCAATGGTAGTATCAATCGCATGAATACCTTGATTACTCTTTGCAACAAGCGATTGGATATTTTGGATCTAAAGATGGTTTCTTTTCCGAAGAATTTAGGGAAGTGTAAAGAGCCTCCCGGGTTTGAGAAAACCCTTACAAAAGTTTCCAAAACTACGGATGATAAAACTTAGATCCTTGCTTTATGCCTAGCTAAGGGCGTAAAACTATAGCGCTTGTTGGGAGGCAACCCAATGAATAAAATTTATTTTTGCTTTTTGCTTTCTGTTCTTGAGTGTTTACACAATTATGCTACTGTTATGATTGTGTTTTTTGTGTTTTAATTAGTGTTTGTGCCAAGCAAAGCCTTTAGGATCTTCTTGGCTAATAGTTGTTTGATCTTGCTGAAAAACAGAAACTTATGCACTCAAGAAAATAATTTTCATAAATCATAGAAAAGTGCTTTTGCCTTGATTCTTTTTGCAGAAGATTAATATACAAATTGCTCAGGTCGTCCTAATTTTTCAGAATTTTTGAAGTTTCATAAGTATTCTAAATATCCAGAGTGCTACAGACTGTTCTGTTTTTGACAGATTCTGTTTTCTTTGCGTTGTGTGCTTGTTTTGATGGCTCTATGGCTTTCTTTGATGAGTTTTTGCCATAGAAAAGTTGGAATACAGTAGATATAATGCAAGAACAAAATATGAATTGGTTTGCTACAGTACTTATAGTAGTGATTTGCTTTCTTATACTAAAGGATCTCACAAAGGTTTTGTTGAGTTTTGTGTGATTGAAGTTTTCAAGTTTTGGGTTATCTTACGATGGATGAAGGAATAAGGAGTAAGAAGAGCCTAAGCTTGGGGATGCCCCGGCATCCCAATCTATTATCCAAAAGAGAGCAAGCAACTAAGCTTGGGGATGCCCCGAGTGGCATCCCCTCTTTCTTCTAACGACCATCGGTATTTTACTCGAAGCTACATTTTTATTCGTGACATACTATGTGTTTTGCTTGGATCATCTTGTATGATAAGAGTCTTTGCTTGTATTGATTACTTGCTGGACACACCTATTTGAGAGAGCCAAAATTATGTCATGACTTGTTAGAATTGCTCTCTATGCTTCACTTAAATTTTTATGAGCTATGGACTTGCTCTAGTGCTTCACTTATATCTTTTTGAGCACGGTGTGCTTTAGTATTTTTGAAGAAATGCTCTCTTGCTTCACTTAGATTTGTTTGAGAGTTAGTAAATTTTTTAAGAAATTCTCTCTCGCTTCACTTAAATTAATTTGAGAGAAAGAAATATTATGCTCATGATCTTCACTTATATTTGTTTGAGCTTATCAAAAGCAACACATGAAAATTGGTTCCAAAGTGATAGATATACAAGAAGGATATAATAAAAACTTTCATGAAGATCATTGGACAAAATAAACTTGATTCTTAGTAATAGTTTTGAGATATGATGATGTGATATGTGAGTCATGTTGATGAGTAATTATGCTTTAGTAAGAATATTGGTGTTAAGGTTTGTGATTCCCTATGCAAGCACGAAAGTCAATAGTCATGCAATGAAATTACATCCTACTTGTGGTGCATTATTCGGTGTTAATTATGCTTAATGCTCACTTATGAGATTATTTGTTTCTTGGTTGGTCGCTTCTCAATCTTTTGCTAGCCTTCATTTTGCACTAAGTATGATCACTACTTGTGCATCCAAAAACCCTTAAACCAGTTTTGCCACATGAGTCCACTATACCTACCTATATGCGGTATTCTTTTGCCGTTCTAAGCAAATTTGTATGTGCCATCTCTAATTTTCAAAATGAACTTCTCTTTTGTGTGCTCATACCGCTAACAAGGCGGTGAGGGGTGGCTAATATTTTCCATGCTAGATGTGTTATTCTCACGATGAGTGTTTATTCACTTGTCATTGCACGAGAGTAAGGCAAAGGTATTAGGGATGCCCAGTCCCAAAATGAAAAATGAATTTACTTTATGTTGTCAAATAATAAATTCCTTGGAAAGTGTTGGTATGGAGGGCAACCGTGGATACGGCTAGCCATGGAAAGTGAAAGTATGGTTGAAAAAGGAATAAACTTTATTTTCTGTTTGGGAACCGCCTATGATATATCTAGCATGGAAAGTGTTGGGAACTCTAAGTCATTTTCGTTGGTAGGGAAGGCACACCTCCCAAAATGTTTTTATCTCTCAATTTTCGCTTTGAGCTCTGGCACCTCTACAAATCCCTACTTCCCTCTGCGAAGGGCCTTTCTTTTACTCAATTTTTTTATTTTGAATTTGAGTCTCCATCTTCTCTTATAAAAGCACCGGCTAGGAGGCACTATGATCGTTCTTGAGTATTGGGTGTAGTTAATATGCGAGTGTGTTTCATGATTGGATCAATGATTGAGCATGATGGGCTAGGGATAGCTTATTTTAGCGTTGATATTTTGAAAGACATGGTTGCTTGTTGATATGCTTGAGTATTTAAGTCATCATGTCAAAACTAGACTATTGCTTTGAACATTATAAAAGTCCAAATGACCATGCTATAAAGAAAAGAATATGAGATGACATGTTAGGCAGCATTCCACATCAAAAATTCTGTTTTTATCACTTACCTACTCGAGGACGAGCAGGAGTTAAGCTTGGGGATGCTGATACGTCTCCAACGTATCTATAATTTTTGATTGTTCCATGCTGTTATATTATCAATCTTGGATGTTTTATAATCATTTTATAGACATTTTATATCATTTTTTGGTACTAACTTATTGATATAGTGCCAAGTGCCAGTTGTTGTTTTCTGCATGTTTTTTACATCACAGGAAATCAATACCAAACGGAGTCCAAATGAAACGAAACTTTACGGAGATTTTTTATGGACCAGAAGACACCCAATGGGCCAAGGCAGCGCCTGGGGGTGCTCCGAGGGGAGCACAACCCACCAGGGCGCGCCAGGAGGCCCAGGCGCGCCCTGGTGGGTTGTGCCCACCTCGGTGCCCCCCGGACCGCCTCTTTGCTCTATAAATACCCCAATATTCCAGAAACCCTAGGGGAGTCGAAGAAAATCAATTCCAGCCGCCGCAGAGTCCAGAACCACCAGATCCAATCTAGACACCATCACGGAGTGGTTCACCACTTCCATTGGTGCCTCTCCGATGATGCATGAGTAGTTCTTTGTAGACCTTCGGGTCCGTAGTTAGTAGCTAGATGGCTTCCTCTCTCTCGTTTGATTCTCAATACAATGGTCTCCTGGAGATCCATATGATGTAACTTTTTTTGCGGTGTGTTTGTTGGGATCGGATGAACTTTGAGTTTATGATCAGATCTATCTTTTATATCCATGAAAGTTATTTGAATTTCTTTGATCTCTTATGTGCATGGTTGCTTATAGCCTCGTATTTCTTCTCCGATATTTGGGTTTGGCCAACTTGATCTATTTATCTTGCAATGGGAAGAGGTGCTTTGTAGTGGGTTCGATCTTACGGTGCTTGATCCCAGTGACAGAAGGGGAACCGACACGAAGGTATCGTTGCTACTAAGGATAAAACGATGGGGTCTATCTCTACATAGATATATATTGTCTACATCATGTCATCGTTCTTATTGCATTACTCCGTTTCTCCATGAACTTAATACACTAGATGCATGCTGGATAGCGGTCGATGTGTGGAGTAATAGTAGTAGATGCTGGCAGTAGTCGGTCTACTAATCTTGGACGTGATGCCTATATAATGATCATTGCCTGGATATCGTCATGATTATTTGAAGTTCTATCAATTGCCCAACAGTAATTTGTTTACCCACCATTAGCTATTTTTCTCGAGAGAAGCCACTAGTGAAACCTACAACCCCCGAGTCTCTTTCTCATATTATTTGCCTTTGCGATCTACTTTTCCTTTGATTTTATTTTCAGATCTATTAAACAAAAAATACAAAAATACCTTGCTGCAATTTATTATTATTTATTTTATTTGGCATTCGATCTATCAATCTACTACAATTTATTTCACGTATGTTTGCCTATCTTGGGGCGCCGCTACCCGAAAGGGATTGACAACCCCTTTACACGTTGGGTTGCGAGTATTTGTTATTTGTGTTCAGGGGTTGTTTAAGTTGTGTTGCTTGGTTCTCCTACTGGTTCGATAACCTTGATCTCATAACTGAGGGAAATACCTACCGCCGCTGTGCTGCATCATCCCTTCCTCTTTGGGGAAATACCGACGTAGCTTCAAGCTGCATCATCCATCCCTTGCATGTTATAGTTCATCACGAAGCCTTTATAGCTTGGTGGCAATGATTGGAGAACTCTGTCAATAACACTATCATCTGGAAGATTAACTCCTAGCTGAGTCAAGTGATTATGATACCCAGATATTTTGAGCATGGGTTCACTGACAGAATTATTCTCCTCCATCTTGCAGCTATAGGACTTGTTGGAGACTTCATATCTCTCAACTCCGGCATTTGCTTGAAATATTAACTTCAACTCTTGGAACATCTCATATGGTCCATGACGTTCAAAACGTTTTGAAGTCCCGATTCTAAGCCGTAAAGCATGGCACACTGAACTATCGAGTAGTCATCAGATCGAGCTTGCCAGACGTTCATAACATCAGCATATGCTCCCGCAGCAGGCCTTTCACCTAGCGGTGCATCAAGTGTGCAGCAATGAGGATAATCCTCAAGTTACGAACCCAGTCTGTGTAGTTGCTACCATCATCTTTCAACTTAGCTTTCTCTAGGAACGCATTAAAATTCAAGGGAACAATAGCACGGGCCATTGATCTACAACATAGATATGCAAAAACTATCAGGACTAAGTTCATGATAAATTAAGTTCAGTTAATCATATTACTTAAGAACTCCCACTTAGATTGACATCCCTCAAGTCATCTAAATGATACGTGATCCAATTCAACTAAACCATGTCCGATCATCACGTGATATGGAGTAGTCATCAATGGTGAACATCTCTATGTTGATCATATCTACTATATGATTCACGTTCAACCTTTCGGTCTCTACTGTTCCGAGGCCATGTCTGTACATGCTAGGCTCGTCAAGTTTAACCTGAGTATTCCGCATGTGCAAAACTGTCTTGCACCCATTGTATGTGAACGTAGAGCCTATCACACCCGATCATCACGTGGTGTCTCAGCACAACGAACTATCGCGATGGTGCATACTCAGGGAGAACACTTATACCTTGAAATTTTAGTAAGGGATCATCTTATAATGCTACCGTCGTACTAAGCAAAATAAGATGCATAAAAGATAAACATCACATGCAATCAAAATATGTGACATGATATGGCCATCATCATTTTTGTGCCTTTGATCTCCATCTCCAAAGCACCGTCATGATCTCCATCGTCACCGGCTTGACACCTTGATCTCCATCGTAGCGTAGTGGTCATCTCGCCAACTATTGCTTCTACAACTATCGCTAACGCATAGTGATAAAATAAAGCAATTACATGGCGTTTGCATTTCATACAATAAACCGACAACCATAAGGCTCCTGCCAGTTGCCGATAACTTTTACAAAACATGATCTACTCATACAACAACGTATATCACATCATGTCTTGACCATATCACATCACAACATGCCCTGCAAAAACAAGTTAGACGTCCTCTACTTTGTTGTTGCAAGTTTTACGTGGCTGCTACGGGCTTCTAGCAAGAACCGTTCTTACCTACGCATCAAAACCACAACGGTGATTTATCAAATTTGTTGTTTTAACCTTCAACAAGGACCGGCCGAAGTCAAATTCGATTCAACTAAAGTAGGAGAAACACACACCCGCCAGCCACCTTTATGCAAAACTAGTTGCATGTCTGTCGGTGGAACCGGTCTCATGAACGTGGTCATGTAAAGTTGGTCCGGGCCACTTCATCCAACAATACCGCCGAATCAAAATAAGACGTTGGTGGTAAGCAGTATGACTATTACCGCCCACAACTCTTTGTGTTCTACTCGTGCATATCATCTACGCATAGACCTGGCTCGGATGCCACTGTTGGGAAACGTAGCATGCAATTTCAAAAAAAATCCTACGCTCACGCAAGATCTATCTAGGAGATGCATAGCAACGAGAGGGGGAGAGTGTTTCCACGTACCCTCGTAGACCGAAAGCGGAAGCGTTTGACAACGCGGTTGATGTAGTCGAACTTCTTCTCGTTCCGACTGATCAAGCACCGAACGTACGCCACCTCCAAGTTCTACACACGTTCAGCTCGATGACGTCCTTCGAACTCTTGATCCAGTAAAGTGTCGAAGGAGAGTTCCGTTAGCACGACGGCGTGGTGACGGTGATGGTGAAGTGATTCGCGCAGGGCTTCGCCTAAGCACTACGAAGATATGACCGGAGGCGTAAACCGTGGAGGGGGTGCCACACACGGCTAACAATTGTTGGTATGTGTTCTAGGCGCCCCCTCCCCATGTATATATAGGTGGGAGGGGGAGGGGAGTTGCCTTGGGCGCCCCAAGTAGGAGGAATCCTACTTGGGGGTCCTATTCCAATTCGCCCCCCCCCCCCCTTCCTTTTACCGAAAGGGGGAAAAAGGGAAGAGAGGGGGGAGGAAGGAAAAGGGGGCCGAACCCCCTCCTCCTTCTCCTATTCGGCCTCCTTCCTTAGCAGAGTGCGCCACCCCTTGTGGGCTGGTGTGCTCCCCTCCTATGGCCCATAAGGCACATTATTCCCCCGGGGGGTTCCGGTAACCCCCCCCCCCCGGCACTCTGATATGTACCCGATACACCCCGGAACACTTCGGGTGTCCGAATACTATCGTCCTATATATCAATCTTTATCTCTCGACCATTTCAAGACTCCTCATCATGTCCGTGATCTCATCCGGGACTCCGAACAATATTCGGTCACCAAATCACATAACTCATATAATGCAAAATCATCATCGAATGTTAAGCGTGCGGACTCTACTTCACTCTGAAATTCTTTGAACTTTTCAAATGTTTCAGACTTGTGTTTCATCAAGTAGGTATACCCATATCTGCTCAAATCATCTGTGAAGGTCAGAAAATAACGATACCCGCCGCGAGCTTCAACACTCATCGGACCGCATACATCAGTATGTATTATTTCTAATAAGTCATTAGCTCGCTCCATTGTTCCGAAGAACAGAGTTTTAGTCATCTTGCCCATGAGGCATGGTTCGCAAGTATCAAATGGTTCATAATCAATTGATTCCAAAAGCCCATCTGTATGGAGTTTCTTCATGCGCTTTACACCAATATGACCTAAACGGCAGTGCCACAAATATGTTGCACTATCATTATCAACTTTGCATCTTTTGGCATCAAAATTATGAATATGTGTATTACCATAATCAAGATTCAACAAAAATAGACCACTCTTCAAGGTTGCATGACCATAAAAGATATTACTCATATAAATAGAGCAACCATTATTCTCTGATTTAAATGAATAACCGTCTCGCACTAAACAAGATCCAGATATAATGTTCATGCTCAACGTTGGCACCAAATAACAATTATTCAGGTCTAAAACTAATCCCGAAGGTAGATGTAGAGGTAGTGTGCCGACGGCAATCACATTGACCTTGGAACCATTCCCGACGCGCATCGTCACCTCTTCCTTAGCCAATCTTCGTTTAATCCGTAGCCCCTATTTCGAGTTACAAATATGAGCAACCGAACCAGTATCAAATACCCAGGCGCTACTACGAGCATTAGTAAGGTACACATCAATAACATGTATATCAAATATACCTTTGTTCACTTTGCCATCCTTCTTATCCGCCAAATACTTGGGGCAGTTCCGCTTCCAGTGACCAGTCCCTTTGCAGTAGAAGCACTCAGTTTCAGGCTTAGGTCCAGACTTGGGCTTCTTCCCAGGAGTGGCAACTTGCTTGCCATTCTTCTTGAAGTTCCACTTCTTTCCTTTGCCCTTTTTCTTGAAACTATTGGTCTTGTTAACCATCAACACTTGATGCTCCTTCTTGATTTCTACCTCCGCAGCTTTGAGCACTGCAAAGAGCTCGGGGATAGTCCTCTCCATTGATACATCTCCAACTTATCTATCATTTTTTATTGTTCCATGATGTTATATTATCAATCTTGGATGTTTTATAATCATTTTATATCATTTTTTGGTACTAACCTATAGACATAGTGCCAAGTGCCAGTTGTTGTTTTCTGCATGTTTTTTACATCCCAGGAAATCAATACCAAACGGAGTCCAAATGCAACGAAACTTCACGGAGATTTTTTATGGACTAGAAGACACCCAATGGGCCAAGGCAGTGCCTGGGGGTGCTCCGAGGGGAGCACAACCCACCAGGGTGCGCCAGGAGGCCCAGGCACGCCCTGGTGGGTTGTGCCCACCTCGGGTGCCCCCCGGACCGCCTCTTTGCTCTATAAATACCCCAATATTCCAGAAACCCTAGGAGAGTCGACTAAAATCAATTCCAGCCGCCGCAGAGTCCAGAACCACCAGATCCAATCTAGACACCATCACGGAGGGGTTCACCACTTCCATTGGTGCCTCTCCAATGATGCGTGAGTAGTTCTTTGTAGACCTTCGGGTCCGTAGTTAGTAGCTAGATGGCTTCCTCTCTCTCATTTGATTCTCAATACAATGGTCTCTTGGAGATCCATATGATGTAACTCTTTTTGCGGTGTGTTTGTTGGGATCGGATGAACTTTGAGTTTATGATCAGATCTATCTTTTTATATCCATGAAAGTTATTTGAGTTTCTTTGATCTCTTATGTGCATGATTGCTTATAGCCTCGTATTTCTTCTCCGATATTTGGGTTTGGCCAACTTGATCTATTTATCTTGCAATGGGAAGAGGTGCTTTGTAGTGGGTTCGATCTTACGGTGCTTGATCCCAGTGACAGAAGGGGAACCGACACGTATGTATCGTTGCTACTAATGATAAAACGATGGGGTATATCTCTACATAGATAGATCTTTTCTACATCATGTCATCGTTCTTATTGCATTACTCCATTTCTCCATGAACTTAATACACTAGATGCATGCTGGATAGCGGTCGATGTGTGGAGTAATAGTAGTAGATGCACGCACGAGTCAGTCTACTAATCTTGGACGTGATGCCTATATAATGATCATTGCCTGGATATCGTCATGATTATTTGAAGTTCTATCAATTGCCCAACAGTAATTTGTTTACCCACCGTTTGCTATTTTTCTCGAGAGAAGCCCCTAGTGAAACCTACGGCCCTCGGGTCTCTTTCTCATATTATTTGCTTTTGCGATCTACTTTTCCTTTGCTTTTATTTTCAGATCTATTAAACCAAAAATACAAAAATACCTTGCTGCAATTTATTCTTACTTATTTTATTTGGCATTTGATCTATCAATCTACTACAATTTATTTCACGTCTGTTTGCCTATCTTGGGGCGCCGCTACCCGGAAGGGATTGACAACCCCTTTTACACATCGGGTTGCGAGTATTTGTTATTTGTGTGGAGGGGACGTTTACGTTGTGTTGCTTGGTTCTCCTACTGGTTCGATAACCTTGGTCTCATAATTGAGGGAAATACCTACCGCCGCTGTGCTGCATCATCCCTTCCTCTTTGGGTAAATACCGACGTAGCTTTAAGCCGCATCAAATGGAATTTCTGGCGCCGTTGCCGGGGAGGATCTTCAACATATACCAGGTTCCTAATCACAAATCTCATCTCCTCGCAATTTAAATTATTTGCCATTTGCCTCTCATTTTCCTCGCCCACACTTCACAAAAATTTGCCATTTTATTCGCCCCTCTTTTTCGTTCGCCGTTCTCTTGCTTACTAGTCCTTATGGCTAGCATGTCTACTCCTCCTTTGTCACCAGACTTTGAAGTTCTATACTTCAAGCAAAGACAAGGAGAAAATTTGAAAGATGCTTGGTATAGGCTTATGGAATCCTATTGTATTTGCAATTTAAAGGGGGGTGCTAATATCTTGCTTCGTAATTTTTACGTAGGATTGACTTTGCATCATAGACAACTCTTAGATTTTGCCGCCAAAGGGAATTTTATTGAGCTTGATGCCAATGCTGCCTATGAAATTTTAGAAGGAATTTTGGGAGTTCCGCCTCAAAAGAAGGGGTTTTATTTCACCCCACAGGGAGTTCAAATGTTAGATAAACTAGGTGATTTGCATAAACATATGGTTGAATTACAAAAATATAATGAACCCCTCAAACATCTCAATGGTAGTATCAATCGCATGAATACCTTGATTACTCTTTGCAACAAGCGATTGGATATTTTGGATCTAAAGATGGTTTCTTTTCCGAAGAATTTAGGGAAGTGTAAAGAGCCTCCCGGGTTTGAGAAAACCCTTACAAAAGTTTCCAAAACTACGGATGATAAAACTTAGATCCTTGCTTTATGCCTAGCTAAGGGCGTAAAACTATAGCGCTTGTTGGGAGGCAACCCAATGAATAAAATTTATTTTTGCTTTTTGCTTTCTGTTCTTGAGTGTTTACACAATTATGCTACTGTTATGATTGTGTTTTTGTGTTTTAATTAGTGTTTGTGCCAAGCAAAGCCTTTAGGATCTTCTTGGCTAATAGTTGTTTGATCTTGCTGAAAAACAGAAACTTATGCACTCAAGAAAATAATTTTCATAAATCACAGAAAAGTGCTTTTGCCTTGATTCTTTTTGCAGAAGATTAATATACAAATTTCTCAGGTCGTCCTAATTTTTCAGAATTTTTGAAGTTTCATAAGTATTCTAAATATCCAGATTGCTACAGACTGTTCTGTTTTTGACAGATTCTGTTTTCTTTGCGTTGTGTGCTTGTTTTGATGGCTCTATGGCTTTCTTTGATGAGTTTTTGCCATAGAAAAGTTGGAATACAGTAGATATAATGCAAGAACAAAATATGAATTGGTTTGCTACAGTACTTATAGTAGTGATTTGCTTTCTTATACTTAAGGATCTCACAAAGGTTTTGTTGAGTTTTGTGTGATTGAAGTTTTCAAGTTTTGGGTTATCTTACGATGGATGAAGGAATAAGGAGTAAGAAGAGCCTAATCTTGGGGATGCCCCGGCATCCCAATCTATTATCCAAAAGAGAGCAAGCAACTAAGCTTGGGGATGCCCCGAGTGGCATCCCCTCTTTCTTCTAACGACCATCGGTATTTTACTCGAAGCTACATTTTTATTCGTGACATACTATGTGTTTTGCTTGGATCATCTTGTATGATAAGAGTCTTTGCTTGTATTGATTACTTGCTGGACACACCTATTTGAGAGAGCCAAAATTATGTCATGACTTGTTAGAATTGCTCTCTATGCTTCACTTAAATTTTTATGAGCTATGGACTTGCTCTAGTGCTTCACTTATATCTTTTTGAGCACGGTGTGCTTTAGTATTTTTGAAGAAATGCTCTCTTGCTTCACTTAGATTTGTTTGAGAGTTAGTAAATTTTTTAAGAAATTCTCTCTCGCTTCACTTAAATTAATTTGAGAGAAAGAAATATTATGCTCATGATCTTCACTTATATTTGTTTGAGCTTATCAAAAGCAACACATGAAAATTGGTTCCAAAGTGATAGATATACAAGAAGGATATAATAAAAACTTTCATGAAGATCATTGGACAAAATAAACTTGATTCTTAGTAATAGTTTTGAGATATGATGATGTGATATGTGAGTCATGTTGATGAGTAATTATGCTTTAGTAAGAATATTGGTGTTAAGGTTTGTGATTCCCTATGCAAGCACGAAAGTCAATAGTCATGCAATGAAATTACATCCTACTTGTGGTGCATTATTCGGTGTTAATTATGCTTAATGCTCACTTATGAGATTATTTGTTTCTTGGTTGGTCGCTTCTCAATCTTTTGCTAGCCTTCATTTTGCACTAAGTATGATCACTACTTGTGCATCCAAAAACCCTTAAACCAGTTTTGCCACATGAGTCCACTATACCTACCTATATGCGGTATTCTTTTGCCGTTCTAAGCAAATTTGTATGTGCCATCTCTAATTTTCAAAATGAACTTCTCTTTTGTGTGCTCATACCGCTAACAAGGCGGTGAGGGGTGGCTAATATTTTCCATGCTAGATGTGTTATTCTCACGATGAGTGTTTATTCACTTGTCATTGCACGAGAGTAAGGCAAAGGTATTAGGGATGCCCAGTCCCAAAATGAAAAATGAATTTACTTTATGTTGTCAAATAATAAATTCCTTGGAAAGTGTTGGTATGGAGGGCAACCGTGGATACGGCTAGCCATGGAAAGTGAAAGTATGGTTGAAAAAGGAATACCATTATTCCCCCGGGGGGTTCCGGTAACCCCCCCCCCCCCCCCCCCCCGGCACTCTGATATGTACCCGATACACCCCGGAACACTTCGGGTGTCCGAATACTATCGTCCTATATATCAATCTTTATCTCTCGACCATTTCAAGACTCCTCATCATGTCCGTGATCTCATCCGGGACTCCGAACAATATTCGGTCACCAAATCACATAACTCATATAATACAAAATCATCATCGAATGTTAAGCGTGCGGACCCTACGGGTTCGAGAACTATGTAGACATGACCGAGACACCTCTCCGGTCAATAACCAATAGCGGAACCTGGATGCTCATATTGGTTCCTGCATATTCTATGAAGATCTTTATCGGTCAAACCGTAATGACAACATACGTTATTCCCTTTGTCATCGGAATGTTACTTGCCTGAGATTCGATCGTCAGTATCTTCATACCTAGTACAATCTCATTACCGGCAAGTCCCTTTACTCGTTCCGTAATGCATCATCCCGCAACTAACTCATTAGTCACTTTGCTTGCAAGGCTTCTTATGATGTGCATTACCGAGAGGGCCCAGAGATACCTCTCCGATACTCGGAGTGACAAATCCTAATCTCGATCTATTCCAACCCAACTAACACCTTCGGAGATACCTATAGAGCATCTTTATAATCACCCAGTTACGTTGTGATGTTTGATAGCACACAAGGCATTCCTCCGGTATCCAGGAGTTGCATAATCTCATAGTCGAAGGAATATGTATTTGACATGAAGAAAGCAATAGCAATAAAACTGAACGATCAATATGCTAAGCTAACGGATGGGTCTTGTCCATCACATCATTCTCCTAATGATGTGATCCCGTTCATCAAATGACAACACATGCCTATGGTCAGGAAACTTAACCATCTTTGATTAACGAGCTAGTCTAGTAGAGGCTTACTAGGGACACGGTGTTTTGTCTATGTATCCACACATGTATCAAGTTTTCGGTTAATACAATTCTAGCATGAATAATAAACATTTATCATGATATAAGGAAATATAAAATAACAACTTTATTATTGCCTCTAGGGCATATTTCCTTCATAAACATGAACGACCATCTGCCGTCAAAGTTATCATTGTTCTTTTCTTCCGACCTATGGCTTTCACAAGAGCCCCAATGTTCTTATATCAGTAGAAACGCATACTGGCGGCTGGATCGTATTCCATCTCTCAAACAAGGGAATGCACTGTAGGGTAAGCATGACTTATATTACTAGTTGAGCATGCACGTGATACAAGAAAGAAAAACATAAAACCTTTTTCATCACAAGAAAAGAAAAACATGGTGTTGCAGCCTCTGGTATAGAATGCAATCGTTGTACAGATCGGTTGGGTTAATGTATCCGATAGACGGCAATTAATATAATCCAAACCTATTCGCACACGAACACATCACCGTGTAACCTCGACGCTGGGGGTGATGCACCGCAGCTCACGTCGAAGGAGACCCGACCGGAAGCGCGGTACGCAAGAAATCCGGCGGGCGCTTTTGTTGACCCGAAGCCCCGTTTGCCCGGGAGGGACCCCGTCAGGGCTCGCAGCGGCTATGGGCTGCTCCAGGTCGATTCGCTCGCCCCTAGAGCCTCGTGTATCTGAAGCCCTCCATTGTTGAAGAACGATGAACAACGAGAAGAAAAATACAAGGGTAGGGGATAGATGAACACGAAATAGTAGTAGATGTGTTTGTTCGATTGCATGTTGTTTAATCGGCCGTCACCCCTTAGGTATATAAGAGGCGAATGGACTTTCCGTACAAAAAAAGGACTCCAAATCACGTCCAAATCTTTCCAAAATTAACCGACTCGGATTTAGGTAAGTCTGGAACATCAGTTCTGTGTTTAGGTCCCACAGGCCACGAACGATTTCAGATGAAGATGATCCCAAAAGAAAATTTGATCGTTTCGATGAGACGAACAAGTTTTGTGTTGAACATTTTTCGATTCGAGGCCATCTTCACAGCCAAATCGTTCGTGCAAAACACACTGTTACTCGCGCTACCCATCAGACACCGTGTCTGATGGGGCGCGCCACTTTTGCCCCGTCACAGGGCCGCACTCAGGTGGCTATAACTTTTACATACGATCTCGGATTGATACGATTTTTAGATCATAATCGATCGTTTCAACGAGACAAGACAATTTGTGTAGATTAGTTTTCCATATGAGGCCGTCTGGGGGCGTAAACAGCCAAACAGTGTTCCGGACACAAAATCTCAGTATTTCGAACACAACTTTGGCCTTAGAAATGAGATCGGATGGCTAGGGCGCAAATATCAAAGTTTCTCCTTTTGACGATACAAAACTTTCTCACTTTGAGAACTTTTTCATTTGAGGCCTTTTAATTATGTTTTTTGACTATGCCAAAATCTGGTGTCAACACATGCCCCCTGTTTTTCGGCAAAAACTTGTGTGCTGAAAAATAACTTGCACAAAGTTTGTTCTAAGCGCGATGTCAACACTCCATCGGCCATTTTGTACGTGCTTAGGATGATAAGTATATATCGGCCGTTTATATTAGCAACAAAAGTGAAGCTAATCGAACATATAATGATTTGGTAATACCCTTTCATGATGTAAGAAATTATATTGCATTCATGGGTTAAAATAAGCCCATTGAGGGCAACCAATCATACCTGATGACGAATTCCATAGCATAGGCATCAACGGCATAGTTGAGGAATATGGGTAATGTGTGGACCGAAGATGTTGAAACCTTCGGCTTCGTCCTTCGTAGTGTTCACCCTTTTCCTTCTTCACCTTTGCCGCACTTCTTGTAATGGAAGCTTGCACATAATTCTTATTTTGAGTACTTTCTTTAGGAACCCATGCCATGTTCCTTTCTTCAAGTTCTTGTGCACTAAGTTTTGTAATTTCTTCTTTTGCCAATATGATAAGCCGAGTGAGCACCCTGGCTGTGATTTTGTTTGAAGCAATGGCAATTCCTATTTTACCTTGTGCACTCTCAACTTCTTCTCTTCAGATTTGACACTTGATTGACTTGTCTCATTTCCTTTAATAGCCAATGTCAACACTTTAATTGGTTCTTTTTCATTTGAGATCGAATCTGAAGTAGCACTCTTACGACCATCTTTTTTAACACGGTAAACTTGCTTAACCACCTCTTTCTTATTTCTTGAGCTCGGACCGATTCCTTATGATTGAAACGGTCTTTGACATGTGCTTGTTCAAATGTTGATCTTTTTGGAGCTGCATAATGTTTGTGAGATGGTCTAAAATAAGATGAAGAATGCGCCCTTGTATCATACCTATCCCACAATGGATATGGATTTACATGATCATAGGAAGGTACCCATGGCATTGGCATTGGCGGCACAAAATATGGATACGAATATACTCCATTAGAATTCTCATTTTGCCAATACCGATCCTCGGGTTTGCGCCTACAGGGTGATCTTGATGCTCTTGAATTACTTGGCCGATAAACACTGTTCTCTTCACTTATCTTCTGATATTTTTCCAATAGTTGCGCGAAAGTGACTTTCGGCTTTTTACCTTTGTGCTTACCTCGGCTTTTGCTTTCTTTGGTTGTGCTTGCACCGATCTTTGGATTTCCTTGTTGCCCCCAGTACTTGGCGTCTTTTGTGCAACCTTGATGGAATTTTCGCCCTCAAGAATATTATCATTGTGCTCTCGAACAACTTCCTTACTTGAAAGCTTGATCCCATTATCCACAGTTTTTACCTTCTCATGTTAAAATGGATCGGCTTGAAGCGGCCGATGCAAAAATCGTTTGCCATCAGGACCAATCGGAATAGACTGGTCATCTCTTGGTGTCTCAACAAATTTCAATCGTCCTCTATCAATGGCCGATTTGACTATTCGACGAAACATGTTGCAATCCTCAAAATTATGCTTGGACGAATCATGTAACTTACAATACATTCGTCCTTTGATTGATGGCTTGACATGGTGATCAAGAATTCTAATATAATTATTTTTCAGCAAAAAATCAAATATTTGATCACACATGCTTGAATTGGAGGTATACTTCTTGTTTTCTAGCCGATCTTGGTGTGCGAACGGCTTTGGAGTTAAGCAAACGAATGGTTCAAATTTGGAATATCCCCATTCGGCTATGCATTGTGTTTTGCACCCTATCTCCGATGTATTTGGATAAGATATTATATTAGCATCGGATTTCTCAAAAGAATTTGACATTGGCTTTAAATTTCTGAAACAAAAATAGTTAGAATACACATGTCTCAAGTCAGACCAAGTCCAAGCCTAGTATGAAACAAGCAAAGCTACCTAATTAGATATGAAATTTTTATAAAGCAATGGGGAAAACTTTGGCTGCAATAATAGGTCACTATCAATCTTTATAAATGGCACAATAGGTTGACCGATATGTTCTATAACAGTTTTATTGCTAACAAGTAAATTTCCCTTCTTCATTGGTCTTTCAAAATTACTTATGAGAATTTTTCTTATAGAAGCATCAACAATAAAGTTGCGACCAAATCGGAAGATAGGTAAATCACTTGCTAGACATACCTTTTCAAACACGTTGGGAGAGCATGATGGTTGCGTTACTTGAATGATATGTTGTTCCTCTTTCGGATAGCTCCCCAACACCTTGTCGTCCTGTTTTTCTAGAACAGATTCGGCATACGTAATATTTGATTTGGTCTTTTCAATAGCTGAATTAACTTTGTTATCTGAATCACCACCTTTTTTGATAATTCTATCCACACCCAATGCTTTATCTCTTTGACATAATCTAACTTGGATTGCAGCAGAATTAATAGGCTTTCCCTCTTTTATTAATTCATGTAGAACAACATTGCATTCGTCCCAAAAGGACGTAAGATTTTTCTTAATGACCCAATCTGGATAGAATTGCCCCCCCCCCCGACACTTTTAGACTCTTTCGGTAACGAGATGTCACCGAAATTCTGTAATTGTACAAGGAGAACATTGTATGCTACGATACTAGGTGAAGACACATGTGATCCTATAGAATTTTCACTTATTCGGCTATTAGCGTGAAGGTGCGAAGCCGAATTATGAATACGTATAGTTGCATATGGTGCCAAAAAATTAGTAGCATGAGGTGTAGCATATGATGATTGAGGGTAATTGGCTGGATAACTAGTAGTAGCATGGCCAATTCCCCTATCCACCGGCATGTTCTGATTAACATATTTCAAGCTAGTTGCCGATGAATAAAAAGGTGAAACACTTTGTTGCATACTATCGGAAGTTCCTATGTGAGGTGTTTCAACTTGATTAACGGAACTCATCATGTTGTTCATCAGCATATGGATTTGTGGGGCTGCCGATGCATGGGAGTTGGTATACATATGTTCCATGTTGCTAAAATTATATGAGGTAGAAGCATGGAGATTTTGTTGCATCAGCTCTTGCACATAATTAGATGCATGATTTATGAAGCTAGGGCTAGCCGATACATCATGCTCATTAAACGATCTAGCAACAACATATGCATTATTTGCATTGGGTATTCATGTTACCTTTGTAGATTGCAAATCCTAGATGACGATCTCTTCGTAACAAGAACGGGTCGGAGACCGTTCAAAGCTTCGTCCCCAGCAGAGTTGCCAAAAAGTGTGTTCGCACACGAACACGTCACAGTGTACCCTCGACGCCGGGAGTGATGCACCGTAGCTCACGTCGAAGGAGACCCGACCGGAAGCGCGGTACGCAAGCAATCCGGCAGGCGCTTTTGTAGACGTGAAGCCCCGTTTGCCCGGGAGGGACCCCATCAGGGCTTGCAGCGGCTATGAGCTGCTCCGGGTCGATTTGCTCGCCCCTAGAGCCTCATGGATCCGAAGCCCTCCATTGCTGAAGAACGACGAAGAACGAGAAGAAAGATACAAGGATAGGGGATAGATGAACACGAAATAGTAGTAGATGTGTTTGTTCGATTGTGTGTTGTTCAATCGGCCGTCACCCCTTAGGTATATAAGAGGCGGATGGACTTCCCGTACAAGAAAAGGACTCCAAATCACGTCCAAATCTTTCCAAAATTAACCGAACTCGGATTTAGGTAAGTCCGGAACATCAGTTCGGTTTTTAGGGCCCACGGGCCACAAACGATCTCGGATGAAGATGAGCCCAAAAGCAAATTTGACCGTTTCAATGAGGCAAACTACTTTTGTGTTGAAAGTTTTTCAATTCGAGGCAATCTTTATGGCCGAATTGCTAGTGCAAAACAGACTGTTACTCGCCTACCCATCAGACATCGTGTCTGATGGGGCGCGCCACTTTTGCCCTGTGACATGGCCGCACTCAGTTGGCTGTAACTTTTACATACGATCTCGGATTGATACGATTTTTATATCAAAATCGATCATTTCGATGAGACGAATACAATTCATGTAGATCGATTTTCCATACGAGGCCGTCTCAGGGGCGTAATCAGCCAAACAATGTTCTGGACACAAAATCTCAGTATTTCGAACACAACTTCGGCCTTAGAAATGAGATCGGATGGCTATGGCCCAAATATCAAAGTTACCCCTTTTGACGATACAAAACTTTCTCACTTTTAGCACTTTTCCATTTGAGGCCTTTTAATTATGTTTTTGACTATGCCAAAATCTGGTGTCAACAAAACCCAGCCTGTGCAAACTTCAAGAAAGAAGATAAACTTGTGTGCATACCCAATGATGGTGTTACCACTGACGTTCCTAGTCACTGGTGGTGATAAAACATGTATAATGAGAGTTGTCATAGAACCACTGTAGGAAGTAACTATTCCTACTCCTGCAGATTAGAGGAAGAACAACAAATTAGAATGAGTATTTCATATGTCACGAAGTTGTCACTACTTACAAGACATCAATATCATGCATCAAAATAAATATCAAAGAACAACAGAGAGAAGAATGAGTGTTCATTGGGTGTGCCAAAGTACCCGCACCACGGGATTTACTGGTCAATTGGGTTAGTGTTTTAACTTTGTCACGATAAAGCTCTCTTGCTTTTAATATATGGGACAAGTTAAGACAAGTGAATAATTATACTGCGAATTTACTATTGTAAGGCATGAGCAAGTATCAATTCTGAACTTCTGATATAGGGCAAACTGGGAAACATCTGTAACTCTGTTTTTTCTAAGCATTAAATGATGAAAGCATTTTTGTTATCAATCTATAGCTATAAAAGATGCATTATTTAAAATAAATTATGACCTCATATGTGCAATAAGAAAAATGGATCGCAATATCTCGCTGACTTCAACATGACATATTGATGACCCACAAGTATAGGGGATCAATTGTACTCATTTCGATAAGTAAGAGTGTCGAACCCAATGAGGAGCAGAAGGAAATGACAAACGGTTTTCAGCAAGGTAATGTCTGCAAGCACTGAAATTGTAAGTAACGAGTAGTTTGATAGCAAGGTAATTTGTAACGAGCAAGTAACGGTAACGGTAACAAAAGTGCAGCAAGGTAGCCCAATCCTTTTGAGGCAAAGGACAAACCAAAACGGTCTCTTATGATAAGCAAAGCATTCTTGAGGGTACACGGGAATTTCATCTAGTCACTTTCATCATGTTGGTTTCATTTGTGTTTGCTACTTTGATAATTTGATATGTGGGTGGACCGGTGCTTAGGTGATGTTCTTACTTGAACAAACCTCCTACTTATGATTAACCCCCTCGCAAGCATCCGCAACAACGAGAAAGTATTAAGAATAAATCTAACCATAGCATTAAACTTTTGGATCCAAATCAGTCCCTTACGGAATAGCGCATAAACTAGGGTTTAAGCTTCTGTCACTCTCGCAACCCATCATCTAATAACTACTCCACAATGCATTCCCTTAGGCCCAAGTATGGTGAAGTGTCATGTAGTCGATGTTCACATGACACCACTAAGGGAATCACAACATACATATCATCAAAATATAGAACACATATCAAGTTCACATGATTACTTGCAACAAGATTTCTCCCGTGACCTCAAGAACAAAAGTAACTACTCACAAATGATAATCATGCTCAAGATCAAAGGGGTATTAAATAGCATAATGGATCAGAACATATATTCTTCCACCATATAAACCATATAGTAATCAACTACAAGATGTAATCAACACTACTAGTCACCCACAAGTACCAATCTATAGTTCTGGTACAAAGATTGAACACAAGAGATAAACTAGGGTTTGAGAGGAGATGGTGCTGGTGAAGATGTTGATGGAGATTGCCCTCCCCAAGATGGGAGAGTTGTTGGTGATGATGATGACGATGATTTCCCCCTCCGGGAGGGAAGTTCCCCTGGCGGAATCGCTCCGCCGCAGGGCAAAAGTGCTCCTGCCCCAAGTTCCACCTTGAGATGGTGGCACTTCGTCCCGAAAGTCCTCTCCTGATTTTTTTTCTAGGTCAAAATGACTTCTATACCAGAAGATGGACACCGGAGGTGGGCCGAGGAGGGCACAACCCACCAGGGCGCGCCTAGGTGGGTTGTGCCCCCTTGGTGGGCCCCTAGTAGGAGACAACATTCAAGTCACCGAATACCTGCACAAACAAACACCAACTTGCACCCAACACGATAAGGGGTTGTCAATCCCTTCACGGTTATTTGCAAAGTGAGATCTGATAGAGATGATAAACGGTAAAGTTATATTTTTGGTATTTTTGGTATATGGAATGGAAAGTAAAAGATTACAAAGTAAGCAAATAGGAAACTAGAATTGTAGATCGGAAACTTATATGACGAAAAATAGACACGGGGGGCATAGGTTTCACTAGAGGCTTCTCTCGAGATAGAAATTATTATGGTGGGTGAACAAATTACTGCCGAGCAATTGATAGAAAAGTGCATAATTATGACGATATCTAAGGCAATGATCATGAATATAGGCATCACATCCGTATCAAGTAGACCGAAACGATTCTGCATCTACTACTATTACTCTACACATCGACCGACTCCTGCCTGCATCTAGAGTATTAAGTTCATAAGAATAGAGTAACACATTAAGCAAGATGACATGATGTAGCGGGATTAACTCAAGCAATATGATGAAAACCCCATCTTTTTATCCTCGATGGCAACAATACAATATGTGCCTTGCTGCCCCTACTGTCACAGGGAAAGGAAACCGCAAGATTGAACCCAAAGCTAAGCACTTCTCCCATTGCAAGAAAAACCAATCTAGTTGGCCAAACCAAATCGATAGTTCGAAGAGACTTGGAAAGATATCAAATCATGCATATAAGAATTCAAAGAAGATTCGAATAATATTCATAGATGAACTTGATCTTAAATCCACAATTCATCGGATCTCAGCAAACACACCGCAAAAGAGTATTACATCGAATAGATCTTCAAGAACATCGAGGAGAACTTTGTATTGAGAATCAAAGAGAGAGAAGAAGCCATCTAGCTACTAGCCATGGACCCGTAGGTCTGAAGTAAACTACTCATGCTTCATCGGAGAGGCAATGGTGTTGATGTAGAAGTCCTCCGTGATCGAATCCCCCTCCGACAAGATGCCGGAAAAGGCCCCAAGATGGGATCTCAGGGGTACAGAAGGTTGCGGCGGTGGAAAAGTGGTTTCGTGGCTCCCCTGGATGTTTTTGGGGTATAAGAGTATATATAGGAGGAAGAATTAGGTCAGGGGAGCTACGAGGGGCCCACAAGGTTGGGGGCACGCCCTACCCCCCTGGGTGCGCCCTCCACCCTTGTGGCCGCCTCGAGGCTCTTCTGACTTGCACTCCAAGTCTCCTGGGTGTCTTCTGGTCCAAGAAAAATCATCGCGAAAGTTTTATTCTGTTTGGACTCCGTTTGGTATTCCTTTTCCGCGAAACTCTAAAACAAGTAAAAAATAGAAACTGACATTGGGCTCTAGGTTAATAGGTTAGTACCAAAAATCATATAAAATAGCATAGTAATGCATATAAAACATTCAAAACCGATAATATAATAGCATGGAATAATAAAAAATTATAGATATGTTGGAGACGTATCAAGCATCCCTAAGCTTAATTCCTACTCATCCTCGAGTGGGTAAATGATAAAAACAGAACTTTTGATGTGGAATGCTACCTAACATATTTATCCATGTAATTATCTTTATTGTGGCATGAATGTTCAGATCCGTAAGATTCAAAACAAAAGTTTAATATTGACATAAAAATAATAATACTTCAAGCATACTAACAAAATAATTATGTCTTCTCAAAATAACATGGCCAAAGAAAGCTTATCCCTACAAAATCATATAGTCTGGCTATGCTCCATCTTCATCACACAAAATATTTAAATCATGCACAACCCCGATGACAAGCCAAGCAATTGTTTCATACTTTTGATGTTCTCAAACTTTTTCAACTTTCACGCAATACATGAGCGTGAGCCATGGACATAGCACTATAGGTGGAATAGACGGTGGTTGTGGAGAAGACAAAAAGAAGGAGATAGTGTCACATAACCTAGGCGTATCAATGGGCTATGGAGATGCCCATTAATAGATATCAATGTGAGTGAGTAGGGATTGCCATGCAACGGATGCACTAGAGCTATAAGTTTATGAAAGCTCGAAAAAGAAAACTAAGTGGGTGTGCATCCAACTTGCTTGCTCATGAAGACCTAGGGCAATTTGAGAAAGCCCATCATTGGAATATACAAGCCAAGTTCTATAATGAAAAATTCCCACTAGCATATGAAAGTGATATCATAGGAGACTTTCTATCATGAAGATCATGGTGCTACTTTGAAGCACAAGTGTGGCAAAAAGGATAGTAACATTGTCCGTTCTCTCTTTTCTTTCATTTTTTATTGGGCCTTCTTTCATTTTTTTGGCCTCTCCTTTTTCGTCCGGAGTCTCGTCCCGACTTGTGGGGGAATCATAGTCTCCATCATCCTTTCCTCACATGGGACAATGCTCTAATAATGAAGATCATCACACTTTTATTTACTTACAACTCAAAAATTACAACTCGATGCTAGAACAAAATATGACTCTATGTGTATGCCTCCGGCGGTGTACCGGGATGTGTAATGAATCAAGAGTGACATGTATAAATGATGAATGGTGGCTTTGCCACAAAAACGATGTCAACTACATGATCATGCAAAGCAATATGACAATGATGATGCGTGTCATAATAACGGAACGGTGGAAAGTTGCATGGCAATACTAGACTTACAATATAATGGTAGGAATTCTTTACATATATGGATACATTGAACATGAAAATTAAATTTGTATGACCTATCCCCTATGTTAATCATAGTCAAAGAGGTAGTTTGATCAGTTTACAATGCACCAGCGATAATCAAAGTGGTAGTTTAGTCTATTTGCAATGAAGTAGAGCGGCTAAAATGACTTTTTTTCTTAGGTCTTCAAGTTGGATCGATCTTAAGCTTCAGGTTCATCGAGTTTAAAATAAGGCCGATTGATGGTAAAATATGTGTGCCGGGGGCCTGCAAATTCCATAATATTTTTTGAATAAAAGAGGGGGTGGCCCGTTCGATTTCCATTGAAGAAAGCATAAAGTCTATAGCCTTCATAAATACGGAAAGATTGAAGAGGTTGATAAATATAATATACAAGAAAACAAAAGATGCTTCATTAGCTCATATCATCAATGGCACTCCACTATTAGGTTGAAGAGATGTTCCTAAATTGTAAATCTTGAAAATACAACACACTAAAAGCTTCACAGACCTTTGAGAAAAGTGCAATCTATAATTCACTGCGGTGAAAATCCGCCCCGCCTGCCCGAGCACCGTTCTGGGCCTGGCCCAACAACGTGTCGCGCTTATGTGTGGCCCAGGCCCGGGGGCTCTTGTCGGTGTACAAAAGTAGGGGCACACCTTTGTACCCCTTTACTTGTGCACGGGCAATCAGATCCGCGCGCCACGGCCACACTAAGCAGGGCAGGGGAAGGGAGCCGGAAAGAAGCCGAAGCACAAGACGCCCAAGACAACGCCAAGGCCAAGAACACAAAGAAGAAGAGGGGCGAAGCAGGTTCCCCCGGCAAGGCCCTTGCCGGGGCAGCCTCAGCGGCCCGGGCAAGACCCTTGCCGGGGCAGCTCGCCCACACCAGCGGAGCACGCCACCCTTGAGCCTGCGGGTTCCAACTCAACCAGCCACATTGGAACTAGGGCTCGGGAGGCCCCTCCATGGTAGCATGCAAATATTTGTCAAGACCATAGAGATATGAGATCAGATGAGAACCAGAAGACGGTGACCCTCGGCGGGATCCTTGCCGAGGAGATCCACAAGACCCCCGGCAAGCGCCTTGCCGGGGACAACTACAACGCCACGACATGACCCTTGCCGGGCCCCCGGCAAGACCCTTGCCGGGCCCCCGGCAAAGCCCTTACCGAGGGCGTCAGCGGGCCACAGCCAGGCCCGCGTCGGCCAAGACTCCACCGCCGTCCCCAAGCAGCTGCTAGCTCAACCAGCTGGGCGGGCACCTGCGTGGCGACGGGCGGCCTCTATGCCAACTCAGCAAGCACCTGCGTGGTGGCATGCAGATCTTCGTGAAGACCCTACCACCGCGCCACCTCAGCTGCCTGCCTGCCTACATGGCACCACATGCACCGCTGGCCTGGGTGCGTGTCGAAGCGAGAGAAGGCGGCAACGGACGGGACGGGCTCCGTTCCCATCCCCGATAAAGCTAAGGGACACCTAAGCTACGCATTGAATGCGTCTTGTCCTGTAACACAAGCGATAAGCTCGCAGCACTGTAGGCCTTTCCACCTCCTGTGTGCCACTGTGGCAGCCCCTTTCGACTATAAAAGGAGGCCCTTGGCATACTGGAGAGGGATTTGGCTCTTTTGAACTACGCAGCCACCATAGCTAGTTCGAGAGCTCAAGAACTCTCTAAAATACAGCCACCAAAGCAGGACAAGGGTATTACGCATCCTCGCGGCCCGAACCTGGGTAAACAATCCTCGTGTTGACTGTTATCCCTGCTCTTCTCACAACCCTGCGCCCCGGCAACCGTAGTAGGGATTCTTGTGATCCCATAGGTGTCGTTCCCCACCGACATCTTTGGCGCGCCAGGTAGGGGGCGCAATTGTGAGAATCTTGTCTAGTAGTTAACCTAGCAGTCCTTCATCGCCATGGCTTCTTAAGAAGAAGACGACCATGAGAAAACGGTGCCGCCTGCAAGCGCAAAGGACGCCAGCGCGGCAGCAGAAAAGCTAAGTCGCGCAGAGCCTTGAGCAATTTCCCTTTATACACAAGGTTATTATCCTCGGAGATCCTGCCTATGTATGAAAAACCTGCACGCAAAGGGGCCCTCCCGCAATTGGCAATGCCTTTGTTCTGTTTCGAGTCCGCTCAACAGCTCAAGCGGCCGCGTTGAGAGTGGCAGGGTAGCCTTCTGCACTTGGCAACGCTCTCGATTCTGACTCGAGTCAAGCTCGACAGTTCGAGCAGCCACGTTAGGGGCGGTAAGGTGGTTTCCCCGGCAGCAAGCACACCCGGCAGGCCAATGGGGATCCGTCCTCAAGACGCCGCCCTGGGTTTACGCGCCGGCAAGCCTACCCGGTTAACGTAGGGCGGACATACAAAGGGAAATCAAACAGGAAAATAACATGCATCGTATCAAGAGTACTGCAAGTTATATTACATCAAATTTTTGCTGCAGTTCTAACTAAAGATAGAAATTGTCTTGGTTGTAAACCTGCATCGGCGATAAGAAACGGGGTGCCTAATCCCGGCGCTGGCCCTCCACCCTTTGAATTTCGTCGATGAGGCTGATGATGGGCTCGATACGCTCCTTGAGCGGTGCGAGGTCAGTACCCTCCGGCAAGCTCTCCAGCGCGGCGTCGAAGTCAAGGGTGGTGTTCCAGTACGCCACCTTGGTGAGGACCTTGGTCATGGCACACCGGTAGAGTCTTCGGTTCTCGTCGGCCAGTGAAGCTGTCCTCTTGGAGTGGAGCTGCTCCAGGGCCCCGAGAACACCATCGAAGAACAGGGTCAGCTTGGCGTTGGTAGTCCCGCTGAGCTCTGGGGTGTACCTCACATTTGGCATCCCCATGGTAGCCAGCTGCGCGGTGATCCTGCCGGCGACGCCCTCGAGGCGGCCGATCCAGCGATTCTCGCCCTCCACAGAATCCTTGTGGCTGGCAGCTTCGTTCCTCCGCTGCAGCTTCTCGGCCTCCAGATCCTTGGCCAAGGTCTCGTCCCGAGACTTGGCCCCTGAGAGCATCTCCTCGAGGCCCTCCAGCTTCAGCTTGAGGTCTTTAATGGAGTTGTTGGCCTCGGAGAGCTCCCCGGCCCTACTGACGGCCGCGCCCTGCGCCTCCGTCAGGGCGTCGTTGAGCGTGTCCTTCTCCTGGGAAATCTTTAGGGCCTGCTCCTTTAGCCCATCCCGCTCCACCTCCAGCTCCTTCACCTTGCCGGCGTGAACCAGAGCCTGGGCATCGAGCGCCTCCCTGTGCCTCTGCTCTAGCTCTTGGGTCTGCTGCACGACAAGCTTCTCCACCTCCTCGTCCTTGGCGCGGAGTTTGGCATCAAGGTCCGCCTCGCGTTTGGCGAGGTCCTCCTCCTGTGAGTTCAGCGGGGCCTGATGTTGGGTCCGAGCGGCCTCGGCTACAGCAGCCAAGCCCTCGGCCGTTTCCTGGGCCTTCTTGATGTCGGACAGCTTCATGGTAAGCTCCACGTCGTGCTTGGCCAGCTCACCCTGGGCGGCCTTCAACTCTTCGCTAGCTTGGCGGAACCAAGTCTGCGCCTCGGCGACGCGCACCTTGAGGTCCGCCTCCGCCTTGTCCACCGTTGCCATCCTGGACTTGGCCTTGTCTAGGCGGGCGCGATGGAGCGCCTGGAGCTTTCGGAAGCTGGCACCCATGGCCTGGAGGAGCCACTCCTCCTGGGAACCGTCACCACTAGCACTCGGCTCATCGACGACCTTGAGCCCGCGGCGGCAAGCACTTCGTCATCAAACACCTCTCCCTCGATGGGCGCCCTGGTGCTCGACGCGCCTGGAAGGTGGACGAACAGATCGTCGCCCACCCTCAGGTATTTGCCGGAGCCAGAGGCAGCGGAGGAGGAAGGCTGGTCATCGACCACCTCCTCCTCGGCAGCAGCCTTGCCGGATTCTCCGGCAGGCCCCTTGTCGGCCTCTTCGGCAGTAGCCTTGCCGGGCTCCCCGGCAGGCCCCTTGGCGGCATCCTCCGCAGTACCCTTGGCGGACTCCTCGGCAGCGACCTTCTCGGCTTCTGCCGCGGCGTCCTTGGCGACGTCCTCGATGATGGCGTCTATGTCCTCCTGGTCCGCCGATGGACGATCTGGACACCAAGAAGGGGATGAGACAAAGCCAAGACCAAGAGTCAGCAAGAAAAGAAAAAGAACATGGACGAAAGGCGAGCGGCTTACCAGTGTCGGGCTGAGAAGCAGAGGTCCCCTCCCCGCCAACATTCTGCGCCGAGGCGAAGCCACCAGCGCCCAAATTCTCCTCCTCCTCCTCCATGTGCGTGGGCTCGGTGCTTGGCGCCCTTGCCGGGGACGCCCCTCGGGGCGGCGTGGTTGATGGGGGCGGCGTGTTGGAAGTAGCCCTCTGTGGCTCCTCCTGCTGCTGCTCTCCTCCTGCATACACGGCAAGGTCAGCACCAAAGTATCATACCCCTGACACATGTCGATGAGGGGTGAGTGATGAACTTACGCTGGGGACTGCGCCAGGGGCTGCTGCCTGGGCTGCTCAACACCACCAGTGGCTCCCTTGAAGTACCAGCCGGGGGCTGGCCGCCCGCCGAGGCCTTGGCCCTCTTCACCCTCTGGGCCAGCGTCTCCGCGTCCATGCAAAGATGAAAACAAGTCAAGACAAGCGGTATAGATTGCGGAGACAGAGATGACGGGAAAGAGCAAGATACTTACTCGTCATCCACCTCCTCCTCTGTTGTCTTCCTCTTCCTCCTTGGGCTGAGGGACCCGAAGTCGAAGGTGACCCCCGCATCGACGTCTGCCGGAGGAGGGGAGGAGGGCGGGGTCTGCGCGCACTTGGATGAAGAGGAGGCAGATGCTTTCTTCTTCACCATCGCGGCCTTGACAACCTTCTTCGCCGCCGCGGCCCTCGTCTGACGCGCGGACTCCTCTGGAGACTTTGGCCGCCACGCGGCCTTGACGGGCCGTACCGGCTCGCCAGAAGTGGCCCGCCGCAGGACTCGCCAGAAGTGGCCCGCCGCAGGACTCGCCCTCTCCCCGTGACCGGAGGGTCAACAGCCTCAGCCTCCTCCGACGATGACTCGTCGACCTCCTCCTCGACAAGAGGAGCCCCGGTGCCAGCGCTGCTGACCTCCCCAGCGGCCTCTGCCCACTGGCGAGCTCCTTCTCCTCCGCCTCCGCCGTAGCCTTGTCCTCCACGCAACCAGCGCTGCCGGCCTCCTCGTCAAGCTTCGCCTCCTGGCAGCGATGTAGTCCAGCTCCGCCTGGGTGGTGTCCTGGACGAGCCGCGGCTCGGCGGTGACGTACCCCTCGTGCAAGGTGTCAAAGAACTCCTGCACTTGGATGTCCTCCGGCTCGACCCAGCTCGGGTCAAGCCCATGCGCGTTGAAGTCCGGCATCATGGCGATGATGTCGGTCCGGCGCGAGTTGTTGCTCAGCGGGACCACTCCCACCGGCAACTTGAACAAGGGCCCCTTGGTGACCTTGCCGGCCTTCGCGGTGGCCCTCGCGGCCTTGCCGGTCCGCTCGACCTCGCCGCCGCAGTTCACATCGAGCTGGAAGAGTCGCTGGCAGAAGTGGGCGTGCCCCATCATCGTGAAGTTATGGTCGAGGCTGGGGCGAAGCCTCATGATGTCGGCAGCGTTCGTGAATAGCCAGGCCGGCCTCGCCTTGTTATGCAGCGGAGTGATTCAGCGGCGGATGAAATCCTCCCTGATCATCTCAAGGGTGAGCCCGGCCTCGGTAAGGCGAAGGATCCTGGTGGTGGCGACCGTGAGCTTCGCGTCGTCGGCATCGACGTCACCCCAGTCGCCCCAGCGAACCGGCGGCGCATCGCGAACCCGGCAAAAGTTCGGCGGGTCCTTCTCTTTGATCCAGCACCGGCCCCGCCATTCTTCCCACCTCTCCTTCATGGCGCCCTCCGGGTATGCCCCCTTGGACTGTGGGATCCAGATAATGCAACCAAAAATGGCGCCCCCAGTTGGATCCGAGGGGTGAAGTAATGGCGAAAGAGCGCCGTGTTGGGATGCACCCCGGCGAAGCCCTCGCAGAGGTGTGCGAAAAGAGCCATGCACGCCACGGCATTCGGAGTAAAATCCAAAAGATGGAAGCCGTAGGTATGCATGACGTCGCTGAAGAAATCGGAGAAGGGGGGACAGAGCCCGCAAGAGAAGTAATCGACAAAGAAAGGGTACCGATTTGGGGCGGCCTTAGCGCAATTGGCGGGGATGACGCGCGTGGCTGGATACCCCGTCTTCTCTCCCCCCGTCTTCACCCCCACAGGGGTTTGAAGGCCTACCGGAGCTCGAACACGTCGACCGTCGAGGTGAAGTAGGCGAGCTACGCCCGCTGCACCGCCAGCGCACTCTCCGGCGGCTCCGTCGCTCCGGCATCCTTGGCCACTCCCTTGCCCTTGGTGGATTTAGGCGCCATGGCGGCTGGGGCGAGCAAGAGACGGAAGACGGCGGAGACACAGCGGCGGCAAGCAAAGGCGAAAGCTTAGGGAGGAAGAAAGAGGGTGGCAGCTCTGATATTGGAGAAGACGCAGGGAAGGGGGTAAAGTGAGCAGCGCGCCCGCGGTTATTCCTTTTTACGGGGAAGGCGCGGGCCGCCTCCTTTCCCATTAACTGCGACGTGATGCATGCATGCGGGAACCGCCCCACGCATGCCGCCCATGTCACGCCCCCCCTCCCCCCCGTCGCGCGTTCAACGCGGGTCGTGGGGAAGCGCAGCGGACAAACGGTTACTACGGTGAAAATCCGCCCCGCCTGCCCGCGCACCGTTCTGGGCCTGGCCCAACAACGTGTCGCGCTTATGTGTGGCCCGGGCCCGGGGGCTCCTGTCGGTGTACAAAAGTAGGGGCACACCTTTGTACCCCTTTACTTGTGTACGGGCAGTCAGATCCGCGCTCCACGGCCACACTAAGCAGGGCAGGGGAAGGGAGCCGGAAAGAAGCCGAAGCACAAGACGCCCAAGACAACGCCAAGGCCAAGAACACAAAGAAGCAGAGGGGCGAAGCAGGTTCCCCCGGCAAGGCCCTTGCTGGGGCAGCCTCAGCGGTCCCGGCAAGACCCTTGCCGGGGCAGCTCGCCCAAACCGGCGGAGCACGCCACCCTTGAGCCTGCGGGTTCCAACTCAACCAACCACATTGGAACTAGGGCTCGGGAGGCCCCTCCGTGGTAGCATGCAAATCTTTGTCAAGACCATAGAGATATGAGATCAGATGAGAACCAGAAGACGGCGACCCTCGGCGGGATCCTTGCTGAGGAGATCCACAAGACCCCTGGCAAGCGCCTTGCCGGGGACAACTACAACGCCACGACAAGACCCTTGCCGGGCCCCCGGCAAAGCCCTTGCCGAGGGCGTCAGCAGGGCCACAGCCAGGCCCGCGTCGGCCAAGACTCCACTGCCGTCCCCAAGCAGCTGCTAGCTCAACCAGCTGGGCGGGCACCTGTGTGGCGATGGGCGGCCTCTACGCCAACTCAGCAAGCACCTGCGTGGTGGCATGCAGATCTTCATGAAGACCCTACCACCGCGCCACCTCAGCGGCCTGCCTGCCTACATGGCACCACATGCACCGCTGGCCTGGGCGCGTGTCGAAGCGAGGCGAGGCGGCAACGGACGGGACGGGCTCCATTCCCATCCCCGATAAAGCTAAGGGACACCTAAGCTATGCATTGAATGCGTCTTGTCCTGTAACACGAGCGATAAGCTCGCAGCACTGTAGGCCTTTCCACCTCCTGTGTGCCACTGTGGCAGCCCCTTTCGACTATAAAAGGAGTCCCTTGGCATACTGGAGAGGGATTTGGCTCTTTTGAAGTACGCAGCCACCATAGCTAGTTCGAGAGCTCAAGAACTCTCTGAAATACAGCCACCAAAGCAGGACTAGGGTATTACGCATCCTCGCGGCCCGAACCTGGGTAAACGATCCTCATGTTGACTGTTATCCCTGCTCTTCTCACAACCCTGCGCCCCGGCAACCGTAGTAGGGATTCTTGTGATCCCATCGGTGTCGTTCCCCACCGACACAATCTGAAAACAAGTATCAAACTTTTGATGCACTAACAATGATAGTTTGTTCCCCCGATGGAACAATGATAGTCTCTTGATATATACAGTAATAATTAGAAAAAAGAGGTACGTAGATCATTATAATTCTGCATGCGTCTGCTTTAGAATGTGAATCGTTGGCAGCAATCCTACAAGACACCTCGTACTATCAAGTATAACATTGAAGCAGTTACAGATTTATAGGCAATCAGGAACAACAGGATGATGCCGGTTCTACATGGATGGATCTGCACGAGACGGAGGATGAAATAATGTTCGGATCGGACCTGCTGCTTGTTGGCGTGTTGGAGAAGATCCTCGCGCGAAAGCCGCCGCCGCCGCCTCTAGTCATCTCCATCGGGCAAGTCGCCGCCACCGCTGTTGCGGCCTCATGCCCCCCATGGTTGCTGCCTCTCCACAGGTCCAACGCTGAGCATAATCACGACTAATAGCATCTGCATTGAGGGAGTAGAAAAAAATCAATAAATATCAGATTCAGATTTGAGGGAGAAAGAACTGGGGGAGTAGGGAGAGGAAGGAGCCGAGAAGATGAAGTTGAGTCATGCCGAAGTGATGAAAGGGCATGCAATTACCCACCACGCCATTAATGTCTGGCAACATTAATTTTCTTCCTCAATCTCCGGCTATTGGACTTCAATCGATAGCAACGATTCATTGCACCCTGACGTCACCACGCGAGGTCGCACGGTCATGGACCGCGGCATGCGCATTTATAGGGGGCGAGGTGTGCATTTTTTAATCCTTGTGAAGCCATGGAGAGAAATTGGATTATACTGGCCCAGCAGGCCCAAACAACAACGGATCGCAGATTTTGTTATCGGAGCATCGGCCAGTCCATGTAGCGCTCCCAGCGGCCCTGAAGGTGCATCCAACGGCTAAGAGCGTCCAGAATAGCAGATCTGATGGCTGAAAATGATGATGGCCTGAGATGGCTGGATTAGTGCTCAGTTTTAATGTATTTAAATATCTCAGAATGGCTATGGAAATGCCATAATAGGTAGGTATGGTGCATGTTTTGAGGAAGGATTGTGGTGGGTTTTATGGTACTGACGAAAGTTGCGCGGTACAAGAGAGGCTAGCAATGGCGGAAAGGTGAGAGTGCGTATAATCCATGGACTCAACATTAGTCATAAAGAACTCATATACTTATTGCAAAAATCTATTAGTCATCGAAACAAAGTACTACGCGCATGCTCCTAGGGGGATAGATTGGTAGGAAAAGACAATTGCTCGTCCCCGACCGCCACCCATAAGGAAAACAATCAATAAATAAACCATGCTCCGACTTCATCACATAACGGTTCACCATACGTGCATGTTACGGGACTCACAAACTTTAACACAATTATTTCTCAAATTCACAACTCACTAGCATGACTCTAATATCACCATCCTCATGTCTCAAAACAATCATTAGGAATCAAACTTCTCATAGTTTTCAATGCACTATATATGAAAGTTTTTATTATATCCCTCTTGGATGCCTATCATATTAGGACTAATTTTATAACCAAAGCAAATTACCATGTTGTTTAGATAATCTCCAAATAATATAAGTGAAGTGCGAGAGTTCATCAATTTTTATAAAATAAAGCCACCGCCGTGCTCTAAAAAGATATAAGTGAAGCACTAGAGCAAAATTGCCTAGCTCAAAAGATATAAGTGAAGCACATAGAGCAATTCTAATAAATCACGATTCATGTGTGTCTCTCTCAAAAGGTGTGTATAGCAAGGATGATTGTGGCAAACTAAAAAGAAAAGACTCAAATCATACAAGACGCTCCAAGCAAAACACATATCATGTGGTGAATAAAAATATAGCCTCAAGTAAAGTTACCCATAGACGAAGACGAAAGAGGAGACGCCTTCACGGGGCATCCCCAAGCTTAGGTTTTTTGACATCCTTGAATATTACGTTGGGGTGCCTTGGGCATCCCCAAGCTTAGGCTCTTGCCACTCCTTATTCCATAGTCCATCAAATCCTTACCCAAAACTTGAAAACTTCACAACACAAAACTCCAACAGAAAATCTCGTAAGCTCCGTTAGTATAAGAAAATAAATCACCACTTTTGGTACTGTTGTGAACTATTTCTTTATTTATATTTGTGTAATATCTACTGTATTCCAACTTTTTCATGGTTCATACCCCCCGATACAAGCCATAGATTCATCAAAATAAGCAAACAACACGCGAAAAATAGAATCTGTCAAAAACAGAACAGTCTATAGCAATCTGGATATTTCGAAAACTTCTGTAACTCCAAAAATCCGGAGAAATTAGGCAGTCCTAATAAAAAAAATCTTCTGCAAAAAGAATCAACTGAAAATCATGTTCCTGTGATTTATGAAAATTATTTTCGTGCGCGCAAAAGTTTCTGTTTTCCAGCAAGATCAAATTAACTATTACCGTAGGCTATCCCAAAGGTCTTACTTGGCACAAACACTAATTAAAACACAAAACCACATCTAACCAGAGACTAGATGATTTATTCAAAGCAAAACATGACCTAAAAAAGCAAGAACAAAAATAAAATTGGGTTGCCTCCCAACAAGCACTATTGTTTAACGCCCCTAGCTAGGCATAAAACACGAATAGGTCTAAGTATTATCATCTTTGGCATTCAATCCATAAGTGGCTCTCATAATAGATTCATAAGGCAATTTAATTTTCTTTCTTGGAAAGTGTTCCATGCCTTTCCTTAATGGAAGTTGAAATCTAATGTTTCCTTCTTTCATATCAATAATTGCACCAATCGTTCTAAGGAAAGGTCTACCAAGAATAATAGGACATGTAGGATTGCAATCTATATCAAGAACAATAATCCTAGGCTCTCCAAGGCAACTCCAAGGCAATTTTGCGCCAGTGGCCACTCCGGCCCCGGCGGCCACCCCTCCTGTCGGCGAGACTCCGGCCACGGCAGCCACCCTCTTAGAAAACGGCCCCCTTTGCCCTCAACTTTGATTGTGGCAGAAAGTTTCAAGCAGATATGAGAACCAAGTTTGGGCATCCGGTGGTGTTTTCACCTGGTTTTTGTCAACGAGAGTTCATCTTGGTGGTTTCTTTCTGCCGATCAACTTTCAAGCTTGATGTGCACACGGTTAGTGTTTGTCTCCTGGCCATGTTTGGTGGTTATGCTCAAGGCTTTAGGGTTCGTCATTTGAGAGATAAAACTTTCAAATTTTTGGTTGCTTCAAAGTCCGTTGGTTTTGAGATCTACAATAAGGGTAGAATTGTTGAGCAAGATTTTGAGGTGGTTTTTAGCTTGTGGAACTTTGGTGGTCCGAATTGGCATAGGGAAGAACTTTCTTATTATAGTGAACTTGATAAAGAGTGGACTTTGGTCGATAGGCATGGCAAGGCCGTGGCAACCAATTCCGGCGATCGCCAGAGCTACAGCTCGGTGGTCAGAGACGGTAGATCGGTCTTCGAGCGGTTATCGGGTCCCATTCAAATCGGAGACAATCAAGGGGAGGCTTTCATTTCACCCTCTATTAATTCTGAGTTAAATAGGTCTCATAATCATCCTCAGGTGTCTCAACGTGCTACCCATGGCACGTACATTGTGTGTTTTGCATGCGGGGGGCAAGGACACTACGCGCGTAACTGCATGGCACCGAACCTACCTGGGCTTTGGCCTTTTCTTCAGTTTAGCACTATTCCGAGCCCACCCGAACAGGCCTGGGCTGAGGGTGAGGTGGAGGCCTGGTTCAAATGTGTCGGCCCGGCAGTCCCGATTAGGCAGGTCTCGTCATTTAAGGAGTTGGTCAAGGACCTATTTCAAAATTTCCAACCGATACCACAGCCTGCCTCCTCGCATTCCTCTGCTCTTACCAACTCTGCTTCCACCTCGACGAGCTCGCCGTATTCCTCACCATCGGCGGAGCGGGCATTGGTGGTCCGTTCCTCGGAAGCGTCAGCCATGGCCAACATCCCTATAGACCTTGTTCCCTTTGTTCCCCATGGTTTTCAGATTCTTGAAGTAGAAGGGCGAACTGGGGTTTCCAGGGCAATCTTGCCGCATCGTCCAAGGAGGCATGAAGATTGGGCGATTGCTACCATTCAGCCGCATCCAAAAGAGGTATTTTTTCCCAACGTTAGAGAAGTTCTAGAAGAGTTTTTCCAAGGAGTGGAGCAAGTAGGGTTCAGAGAAATTCAGCCATGTCCTTTTGCTGAAGCATATGTTCAGCTCTTGCATGTCAGAGATAGAGATCGTCTTATCAGGCAGAGCCCACACCCATTTTGTGATGTTTTCATTTCATTCACTAAGCACAATGAGGGTAGGAACTGGCGTAGAATTCACTTCAATAGAACCTGCTGGTTGCTGTTTGTTGGAGTTCCATTTGATTACTTCAACACGGAAGACATTGCTGCTGCGATTGCCAAGTGGGGCAGAATCATAAGCTGGGAAAGGGAAGATGCTCTGAGAGGAAAAAAATTAGTTAAGGCCAGAGTGACTGATCTCATTGATATACCAAAAAGCATCAGATGGTCTGAAGGAGAATGTTTTGAAGAGGAATCCTGGACTAGTTCAGTTGAGGTTTTACTAGAAGAAATGCTGGGAGGGGGCCCTGTTGATGAGGACCCTATTCCACCTCCTGGAGGGGACCCACACCCAGTTCCACAACATGCCAATGATTTCCCAGGTTTTTAGCCAGTGCCACTTAACAATGAGCCAGCTCAGAATGATGACTGGGATGATTGGAGGAGCATGAAGAGCAAGGACACTAGGCTTTTCCTCAGGCCAACAATCCTGAACCACCTCAACAGCAAGCAAAACTGCGAATTTTACAAGATGATGGTGCTCCAAACAGCCGCATTACCACTACAATATCTTTGTCAGATGGTATGTGGTCTAATACACACACTGCTAGTGAAGAGGTTAATCAAGGAGCTCCAGTTAATCCTATGGGCATGGGTCTGCAGAATATTCTTCTTGCATATCAAGTAGAAGGGGAAGAAGATGATGTTCAGCCAGCTAATGATAACTTGGTTGATGTTCAGCAGCAGGGAGAAGTTGCTGTCCCTCTGGATTTACAACAAGTTCAACAACCTGCATCACCAGTTCCAGGAGAAGTTACTGTTGATGAACCTACTGAGAATGAGCAAAATCTTGAACCTGAAATGCCATAAGGAGAGTTAAACTTGGATAATGATAATGATGTTTCTCATAACAATGATATTCCTTTGGTGTCTGAATCTATGGTTGTCCCCAAAGAGCCAGAGGAAATTCAGGGTTCAGCACACAGGACTGCAATGAAAGGCAAAGCTGATGTTCCTATTCCTCAGGTTGGCACATCAACTGGTGTGCATAAAAAAGGTATGGAGAGTTTTTCATTACCCAACTCTTCTAGCTTAATAGACATTCAAAAACTTGTTGAATCTCATACTTTGGATATTATTGATGGTGCCCACTTGATTTCTGAAGAAGGTCTGGACCTGTGATTCAGCATTTTGCTCCAGCTACACAGGGAGAAGTTAACACTTTCAAGATTGACATTCCAGTAAGTTGGTTTAACTTCATAATTCATCTACTTCTGACTCCTGATAAATTTGGTTGGGTAATGCATCTGCTCAAATTTGATCTGTGGAAAATGCTTACTGCCAATTGTGACTCTGAAGAGACTATTTTGCTTCATATCCCTGATGGATGTGCTACTACATAGGCCCCAAGTTGTAAGGAGATAATGCTGGGCATGGGCAAAGAAAATGAGGGCATTAGCCCTGCTGCTCACTCCTCTAGTGGAGCTGGAAGTCCACTAAAACAAGTATCTCCTAATAAGGTCATAAACCTGCCTCAAGGTGAAGCTATCTCAAAGAAAAGAAGGGACAAAGAGCCTCTGGTGGAAACTGAGGTGAGGAGGAGTGACAAAATTAAGAAAGACAATAATGGATATAGAAGGATGTCTTGTGACGCTACATCTTGCTTACCTTGTAATGCTATACCTCCAATTGTGCAAAATAAAGTGGTAAAAAATCTGACAAAATCTTTCTGCAAGGTATCTAAGGAAGAACTGCAGGAGAAGCTTTCCAAGAGGCCCAAGAAGAAAGGTCGGGAGGACGTGGCCAAGATTCCCAAGGCCACTGGTGCTGCAAATCACACCAAGAGTGTACCATGATGTGCTCTCCTTTTAGTAGCAGTCAAAGGGTAGTAATGAGGAAGACTAGTTTGGTGGTTGGATGTAAGTTGTATTATGTGGTTGCTGTATTCAGAACATGTTTCATGTCTGATTATGAGACTTGGTGGCCTCTTTTGTTTCATGGCCTTTTGTTCACTCAGCTTGAACCCTGGATCTGTGTCTTGTATGATGAGGATGAAATTACTCTGCTGTCTTTTGGAAATGCAATGTCACATCTTCTCACTTTCATGCTGGGTCTGCATATATGTTCTTGTTGTTGCTTGAATGACACGTCAGTTTCTTTTAGATCTCAGAGCTCTAATTTTGAAACTTTTACTCAGCTGGGTATTATACCAGGAGATGGTGCTTGGTATATCAAAACAAATAAACAGCTAGTTTACCATGAATAGAAACAAATCATGGAATATTTTGAACTGGAATGTTAGGAGTCTGAATGCATCAGAGAAATGGTTGGCTATTAGGCAAAAAGTTGAGGAAAGTGTTGCTGGCATATTATGCTTACAAGAAACAAAGAGAGAAAATTTTGACCTTGCTTATGTTCATAACTTCTGTCCACAGATATTCAACAAATTTGAATACTTGCCCTCCATTGGGGCTTCTGGAGGTATCTTGACTGCTTGGAATGGGACTCTTTTTTCTGGAGAAATGCTCATCCAAAATAAATTCTCCCTAACTTCGCAGTTCACTTGTAGAACCACTCTTAGGTCCTGGATTCTCACAAATATCTATGGGCCTTGCAACCCTGAAGAAAAATTGGAATTCATTGATTGGTTTGCTAATATTCAAATGCTTGATGATGTTGATTGGATTGTCATGGGGGACTTTAATTTCATTAGGTCACCCGAAGACAGAAACAGACCTGGTGGGGATGTTAATCAGATGCTACTATTCAATGAAGCTATTAGTAACTTGGGGTTAATTGAATTACCTCTTAAAGGTAGGCAGTTCAGCTGGAGCAACATGCAAGACAACCCATTACTTGAAAAATTGGACTGGTTTTTCACTTCTGCAGCCTGGATGACAAGCTACCGTGATACCACTGCTCTTCCACTAGCAAAACCAATCTTAGATCACCTGCCATGTGTAATTAAAATTGGCACAAGCATCCCCAAGTCAAAGGTTTTCATATTTGAGAATTATTTGTTAAAACACAACTCTTTCAAAGAAATTGTTCAAGCAGCCTGGAATATTCCTGTTGGCTATTCTGACCCAGCCAACAAGATTAATGCCAAGTTCAAAAACTTGAGAAGAGCACTCAAACTTTGGGCTAAAAGTCTGTCTTGTCTTAAAAAACAGATTGAGGAATTAAATGAGTTTATTTTCATGTGGGACTTCTTGGAGGAATACAGAGACCTCACCATGTTTGAGAGCAATTATAGAAATATGTTGAAAGAATTCTTATTGACAGTTCTCAGCAATCAGAAGATCTATTGGAAGCAGAGAGGCAAGATCAAGGGTGTAAAATTTGGAGATGAAAACACACAAAAAATTCATACTAAGGCCTCAATTAACCACAGACATAACAAAATTGACATGCTCCTGAATGAGGACCAAGTGGAAATTACTGATCATGAAGGAACGACTGCAATTCTTTGGGAGGCTTTTGAAAAGAGACTTGGACACTCTAATGGACATACCATGCACTTTGATTTACAGGATTTGTATGAGAACAGAGTGAATCCACAACTTTTTAAAGACCTTGAGAAACCTTTCACACAGGAGGAAATTGATGAGGTAGTTAAGAACTTACCCACAGACAGATCACCAGGGCCTGATGGATTTAATAATGAGTTTCTCAAGGCCTGTTGGGATATTATCAAACAAGATGTTACTACTCTTATTTTGGCCTTTCATGCTGGTAATGTTAATTAGAGAGCATAAACACTTCTTATATCACTCTCATCCCAAAAAAGGAAGTCCCAGTATCCCCTAATGATTTTAGGCCAATATCTTTGCTTAATGGTGTGCTCAAAATCATTACAAAACTTCTGGCAAATAGACTACAAAAAGTAATCCTCAAGCTGGTGCACATTAATCAGTATGGACTTCTAAAGAGCGGAGTGATACAAGATTGTCTTGGTTGGGCTTATGAGTATATTCACCAGTGTCATAAATCAAAAGAAGAAATGCTAGTAATCAAGCTGGACTTTGAAAAGGCTTTTGACACTATTGAACACCAAGCTATTATTGACATTCTGAGAGCTAAGGGATTTGGAGAAAAGTGGATATCTTGGATGCAAATACTTTTCACATCTACTTCATCTGCTGTGACGTTAAATGGAGTGCCAGGGAAAAAGTTCTATTGCAGAAGAGGAGTAAGGCAAGGGGACCCTCTTTCACCTTTGATCTTTGTTCTGGCAGCTGATCTACTCCAATCAATTTTGAACAAAGCAATGAGAAGAGATTTAATCACACCACCACTTCAAGTTAATTCTTGCCCAGACTTCCCAATAAATCAGTATGCATATGGTACACTAGTTCTCATGCAAGCTAATGCTAGGCAGTTAGTGTGCCTCAAAGCTCTTCTAAACACCTTTGCTTCTGCTACTAGATTAAAGGTTAACTATGGGAAATCAATCATGGTGCCCAAAAATATTGCAGAAGACAAGGTTAGCATTTTCACAAACACTCTGCAGTGTGCTAGAGGACACTTTCCTTTTACTTATCTGGGACTACCGTTGGGGATTTATAAACCAACTGTGGAAAAGTGCTTGCCTCTAGTCAATAGAATTGCTAAGAGGATTGCTGGTATTTCTACTTTTATGACTCGGGCAGGGAAGGTGCTACTAGTCAAATCTGTGCTGGCATCCTTAGCAGTCTACTTTATGTGCTGTTTGGACATTCCTATCACTATAAAACACCAGATCATTAAATATTTGAGACATTGCCTTTGGAGGAGTCCTGACATGGAAGATCGAAGACCAGCACTAGTGGCCTGGCATACAGTTTGCAGACCAAAAAATCAGGGTGGTCTAGGAGTGCTAGATATCTTCACACAAAACAAAACTCTGCTCATGAAGAATTGATACGTCTCCAACGTATCTATAATTTTTGATTGTTCCATGCTATTATATTATCTGTTTTGGATGTTTAATGGGCTTTATTATACACTTTTATATTATTTTTGGGACTAACCTATTAACCGGAGGCCCAGCCCAAATTGCTGTTTTTTGCCCTATATCAGTGTTTTGAAGGAAAGGAATATCAAACGGAGTCCAAACGGAATGAAACCTTCGGGAACGTGATTTTCGGAACAAACGTGATCCAGAGGACTTGGAGTGGACGAGGAGGCCACGAGGCAGGGAGGCGCGCCTGCCCCCCTGGGCGCACCCCCACCCTCGTGGGCCCCTTGTAGCTCTCCTCACTGACCTCTTTCGCCTATATATACTCATATACCCTGGAAACATCAGAACAGGAGCCGAAAATCTATTTCCACCGCCGCAACTCTCTGTAACCGTGAGATCCCATCTTGGGGCCTTTTCCGGCGCTCCGCCGGAGGGGGCATTGATCACGGAGGGCTTCTACATCAACACCATAGCCTCTCCGATGATGTGTGAGTAGTTTACCTCAGACCTTCGGGTCCATAGTTATTACCTAGATGGCTTCTTCTCTCTCTTTGGATCTCAATACAAATTTCTCCTCGATTCTCTTGGAGATCTATTTGATGCAATCTTCTTTTGCGGTGTCTTTGTCGAGATCCGATGAATTGTGGGTTTATGATCAAGATTATCTATGACCAATATTTGAATCTCCTCTGAATTCTTTTATGTATGATTGGTTATCTTTGCAAGTCTCTTTGAATTATCAGTTTGTTTTGGCCTACTAGATTGATCTTTCTTGCAATGGGAGAAGTGCTTAGCTTTGGGTTCAATCTTGCGGTGCTCGATGCCAGTGACAGTAGGGGAAACGACACGTATTGTATTGTTGCCATCGAGGATAAAAAGATGGGGTTTATATCATATTGCATGAGTTTATCCCTCTACATCATGTCATCTTGCTTAAAGCATTACTCTGTTCTTATGAACTTAACACTCTAGATGCATGCTAGATAGCGGTCGATGTGTGGAGTAATAGTAGTAGATGCAGGCAGGAGTCGGTCTACTTGTCACGGACGTGATGCCTATATACATGATCATACCTAGATATTCTCATAACTATGCTCAATTCTATCAACTGCTCGACAGTAATTCGTTCACCCACCGTAATACTTATGCTCTTGAGAGAAGCCACTAGTGAAACCTATGGCCCCCAGGTCTATTCTCTATCATATTAATCTGCCGTTATTTCTATTACCGTTTATTTTGCTTTCTTTACTTTTAGTCTTTATCATAAAAATACCAAAAATATTATCTTATCATCTCTATCAGATCTCACTTTTGCAAGTGGCCGTGAAGGGATTGACAACCCCTTTATCGCGTTGGTTGCAAGGTTCTTATTTGTTTGTGTAGGTACGAGGGACTTGAGCGTGTTCTCCTACTGGATTGATACCTTGTTTCTCAAAATTGAGGGAAATACTTACGCTACTTTACTGCATCACCCTTTCCTCTTCAAGGGAAAACCAACGCAGTGCTCAAGAGGTAGCAAGAAGGATTCCTGGCGCCGTTGCCAGGGAGGCTTACACCAAGTCAAGTCAAGATTTGATCTCCTATCAACGAGCCATTTCTGGCGCCGTTGTCGGGGAGTCTACACACAAGTCAAGACATACCAAGTACCCATCACAAACTCTTATCCCTCGCATTACATTATTTGCCATTTGCCTCTCGTTTTCCTCTCCCCCACTTCACCCTTGTCGTTTTATTCGCCCTCTTTTCCGTTCGCCTCTTTTTCGCTTGCTTCTTGTTTGCTCGTGTGTTGGATTGCTTGCTTGTCACGATGGCTCAAGACAATACTAAATTGTGTGACTTTACCAATACCAACAACAATGATTTTCTTAGCACTCCGATTGCTCCTCTTACTGAAGCTGAATCTTGTGAAATTAATGCTGCTTTGTTGAATCTTGTCATGAAAGATCAATTTGCCGGCCTTCCTAGTGAAGATGCCGCTACCCATATAAATAGCTTTGTTGATTTGTGTGATATGCAAAAGAAGAAAGATGTGGATAATGATATTATTAAGTTGAAACTATTTCCGTTTTCTCTTAGAGATCATGCTAAAACTTGGTTTTCGTCTTTGCCTAAAAATAGCATTGATTCATGGAATAAGTGCAAAGATGCTTTTATCTCTAAGTATTTTCCTCCCGCTAAGATCATCTCTCTTAGAAATGATATTATGAATTTTAAGCAACTTGATCATGAACATGTTGCACAAGCTTGGGAGAGGATGAAATTAATGATACGTAATTGCCCTACTCATGGTTTGAATTTGTGGATGATTATACAAAAAATTTATGCCAAATTGAATTTTGCTTCTAGAAATATTTTAGATTCGGCCGCGGGAGGCACTTTTATGGAAATCACTTTAGGAGAAGCTACTAAACTCCTAGATAATATTATGGTTAATTATTCTCAATGGCACACTGAAAGATCTACTAGTAAAAAGGTTCATGCGATTGAAGAAATTAATGTTTTGAGTGGAAAGATGGATGAACTTATGAAATTGTTTGCTAATAAGAGTATTTCTTCTGATCCTAATGATATGCCTTTGTCTACTTTGATTGAGAATAATAATGAATCTATGGATGTGAATTTTGTTGGTAGGAATAATTTTGGTAACAACGCGTATAGAGGAAACTTTAATCCTAGGCCATTCCCTAGTAATTCATCTAATAATTATGGTAATTCCTACAACAATTCTTATGGAAATTTTAATAAGTTGTCCTCTGATTTTGAGACTAGTGTTAAAGAGTTTATGAATTCACAGAAGAATTACAATGCTTTGCTTGAAGAAAAATTGCTTAAGGTTGATGAATTGGCTAGGAACATGGATAGAATTTCTCTTGATGTTGATTCTTTGAAGCTTAGATCTATTCCACCTAAGCATGGTACCAATGAGTCTCTCAAAGCCATGAGAATTTCCATTGATGAGTGCAAAGAAAGAACCGCTAGAATGCGTGCTAGGAAAGATTGCTTTGTAAAAGCGTGTTCTACAAGTTTTTATGAGAATAAAGATGAAGATCTAAACGTTATTGATGTGTCTCCTATTAAATCTGTGTTTTGCAATATGAATCTTGATAATGATGGGACTGGAGACGAGTCAACTTTAGTTAAAAGGCGTCCTAATAATTCGGAGTTTTTAGATCTTGATGCAAAAATTGGTAAAAGTGGGATTGAAGAGGTTAAAACTTTAGATAGCAATGAACCCACTATTTTGGATTTCAAGGAATTTAACTATGATAATTGCTCTTTAATAGATTGTATTTCCTTGTTGCAATCCGTGCTAAATTCTCCTCATGCTTATAGTCAAAATAAAGCCTTTACTAAACATATCGTTGATGCTTTGATGCAATCTTATGAAGAAAAACTTGAGTTGGAATTTTCTATCCCTAGAAAACTTTATGATGAGTGGGAACCTACAATTAAAATTAAAATTAAAGATCATGAATGCTATGCTTTGTGTGATTTGGGTGCTAGTGTTTCCACGATTCCAAAAACTTTGGGTGATTTACTAGGTTTCCGTGAATTTGATGATTGTTCTTTAAACTTGCATCTTGCGGATTCCACTATCAAGAAACCTATGGGAAGAATTAATGATGTTCTTATTGTTGCAAATAGGAACTATGTGCCCGTAGATTTCATTGTTCTTGATATAGATTGCAATCCTTCATGTCCTATTATTCTTGGTAGACCTTTCCTTAGAACGATTGGTGCAATCATTGATATGAAGGAAGGGAATATTAGATTCCAATTTCCGTTAAGGAAAGTCATGGAGCACTTCCCTAGAAAGAAAATTAAATTACCTTATGAATCTATTATGAGAGCCACTTATGGATTGCCTACCAAAGATGGCAATACTTAGATCTATCCTCTCTTTTATGCCTAGCTAGGGGCGTTAAACGATAGCGCTTGTTGGGAGGCAACCCAATTTTATTTTTTGTTTCTTTGCTTTTTGTTCCTTTTTAGCAATAAATATTTGATATAGCCTTTGGTTAGATTTGTTTTTATGTTTTAATTAGTGTTTGTGCCAAGTAAAACCTATAGGATCTTCTTGGATGATAGTTATTTGATATTGCTGAAAAAGTCAGAAACTTTATTTTCACGAAAACAATTATTAAAAATGACCAGAACGTGATAAAATACTGATTCCAATTGCAGTAGATCCATAAACAAATTATCTAGGTCGTCCTATTTTGGTAGATTTTTTTGAGTTACAGAAGTTTGCGTTAGATACAGATTACTACAGACTGTTCTGTTTTTGACAGATTATGTTTTCGTGTGTTGTTTGCTTCTTTTCATGAATCTATGGCTAGTAAAAGAGTTTATAAACCATGGAGAAGTTGTAATACAGTTGGTTTAACACCAATATAAATAAAGAATGAGTTCAATACAGTACCTTAAAGTAGTGGTTTGTTTTATTTCGCTGACGGAGCTCATGAGATTTTCTGTTGAGTTTTGTGTTGTGAAGTTTTCAAGTTTTGGGTAAAGATTTGATGGATTATGGAACAAGGACTGGCAAGAGCCTAAGCTCGGGGATGGCACCCCAAGGTAAAATTCAAGGACAACCAAAATCTTAAGCTTGGGGATGCCCCGGAAGGCATCCCCTCTTTCGTCTTCGTCTATCGGTAACTTTACTTGGGGCTATATTTTTATTCACCACATGATATGTGTTTTGCTTGGAGCGTCTTGTATGATTTGAGTCTTTGATTTTTAGTTTACCACAATCATCCTCTCTGAATACACCTTTGAGAGAGACACACATGATTCGGAATTTATTAGAATACTCTATGTGCTTCACTTATATCTTTTGAGCTATATAGTTTTTGCTCTAGTGCTTCACTTATATTTTCTTTTAGAGCACGATGGTGGTTTTATTTTATAGAAATTATTGATCTCTCATGCTTCATTTATATTATTTTGAGAGTCTTAAACAGCATGGTAAGTGTTTTGAGATATAAAGGTGGTAATATTAGAGTGTGCTAGTTGAGTAATTGTGAAATTGTGAAATACTTGTGTTAAGGTTGGCAAGTCCCGTAGCATGCACGTATGGTAAAAGTTGTGTGACAAATTTGACGCATAAGATGTTCTTTTATTGCTTTCCTTATGAGTGGCGATCGGGGACGACGATGGTCTTTTCCTACCAATCTATCCCTCTAGGGGCATGCGTAGTAGTACTTTGCTCCGAGGGCTAATAAACTTTTGCAATAAGTATATGAGTTCTTTATGAGTAATGTGAGTCCATGGATTATACACACTCTCACCCTTCCACAATTTTCTAGCCTCTACGGTACCGTGCATTGCCCTTTCTCACCTTGAGAGTTGGTGCAAACTTCGCCGGTGCATCCAAACCCCGTGATATGATACGCTCTATCACACATAAACCTCCTTATATCTTCCTCAAAACAGCCACCATACCTACCTATCATGGCATTTCCATAGCCATTCCGAGATATATTGCCATGCAACTTTCCACCGTTTCGTTTATTATGACACGCTTCATCATTGTCATATTGCTTTGCATGATCATGTAGTTGACATTGTATTTGTGGCAAAGCCACCATTCATAATTTTTTCATACATGTCACTCTTGATTCATTGCATATCCCGGTACACCGCCGGAGGCATTCACATAGAGTCATATTTTGTTCTAAGTGTTGAGTTGTAATTCTTGAGTTGTAAGTAATAAAAAGTGTGATGATCATCATTATTAGAGCATTGTCCCATGTGAGGAAAGGATGATGGAGACTATGATTCCCCCACAAGTCGGGATGAGATTCCGGACTAAGAAAAAAAAGAGAGAAAAAAAGAGGCCAAAAAAAGGGAAGGCCCAAAAAAATAAGAGAAAAAGAGAGAAGGGACAATGTTACTATCCTTTTTCCACACTTGTTCTTCAAATTAGCACCGTGATCTTCATGATAGAGAGTCTCCTATGTTGTCACTTTCATATACTAGTGGGAATTTTTCATTATAGAACTTGGCTTGTATATTCCAATGATGGGCTTCCTCAAAATGCCCTAGGTCTTCGTGAGCAAGCAAGTTGGATGCACACCCACTTAGTTTTTTTGTTGAGCTTTAATATATTTATAGCTCTAGTGCATCCGTTGCATGGCAATCCCTACTCCTCACATTGACATCAATTGATGGGCATCTCCATAGCCTATTGATTAGCCGCGTCAATGTGAGACTTTCTACCTTTTTGTCTTCTCACATAACCCCACCATTATACTTTATTCCACCCATAGTGCTATATCCATGGCTTGCGCTCATGTATTGTGTAAGGGTTGAAAAGGCTGAAGCGCGTTAAAAAGTATGAACCAATTGCTCGGCTTGTCATCGAGGTTATGCACGATGAGAACGTTTTGTGTGACGAAATTGAAGCATGGCCTAACTATATGATTTTGTAGGGATAAGCTTTCTTTGGCTATGTTATTTTGATAAGACACAATTGCTTGGTTAGCACGTTTGAAGTATTATTGTTTTTATGTCAACATTAAACTTTTATCTTGAATCTTTCGGATCTAAATATCCATGCCACAATAAAAAGAATTACATTGAAGAATATGCTAAGTAGCATTCCACATAAAATTCTATTTTTATCATTTACCTACTCGAGGACGAGCAGGAATTAAGCTTGGGGATGCTTGATACGTCTCCAACGTATTTATAATTTTTGATTGTTCCATGCTATTATATTATCTGTTTTGGATGCTTAATGGGCTTTATTATACACTTTTATATTATTTTTGGGACTAACCTATTAACCGGAGGCCCAGCCCAAATTGTTGTTTTTTCGCCTATTTCAGTGTTTCGAAGGAAAGGAATATCAAACGGAGTCCAAACGGAATGAAACCTTTGGGAATGTGATTTTCGGAACAAACGTGATCCAGAGGACTTGGAGTGGACGTCAAGCAATCAACAAGTAGGCCACGAGGCAGGGAGGCACGCCTGCCCCCCCCCCCCCCCGTCCCCGTGGGCGCGCCCCCACCCTCTTGGGCCCCTTGTAGCTCTCCTGACCGACCTCTTTCACCTATATATACTCATATACCCTGGAAACATTAGAACAGGAGCCAAAACCCTATTTCCATCGCCCAACTCTCTGTACCCGTGAGAACCCATCTTGGGGCCTTTTTCGGCGCTCCGCCGGAGGGGCATTTATCACGGAGGGCTTCTACATCAACACCATAGCTTCTCCGATGATGTGTGAGTAGTTTACCTCAGACCTTCGGGTCCATAGTTATTAGCTAGATGGCTTCTTCTCTCTCTTTGGATCTCAATACAAAGTTCTCCTCGATTCTCTTGGAGATCTATTCGATGTAATCTTCTTTTGCGGTGTGTTTGTCAAGATCCAATGAATTATGGGTTTATGATCAAGATTATCTATGAACAATATTTGAATCTCCTCTGAATTATTTTATGTATGATTGGTTATCTTTGCAAGTCTCTTCGAATTATCAGTTTGGTTTGGCCTACTAGATTGATCTTTCTTGCAATGGGAGAAGTGCTTAGCTTTGGGTTCAATCTTGCGGTGCTCGATCCCAGTGACAGTAGGGGAAACGACACGTATTGTATTGTTGCCATCGAGGATAAAAAGATGGGGTTTATATCATATTGCATGAGTTTATCCCTCTACATCATGTCATCTTGCTTAAAGCGTTACTCTATTCTTATGAACTTAATACTCTAGATGCATGCTGGATAGCGGTCGATGTGTGGAGTAATAGTAGTAGATGCAGGCAGGAGTCGGTCTACTTGTCACGTACGTGATGCCTATATACATGATCATACCTAGATATTCTCATAACTATGCTCAATTCTATCAATTGCTCGACAGTAATTCGTTCACCCACCGTAATACTTATGCTCTTGAGAGAATCCACTAGTGAAACCTATGGCCCCCGGGTCTATTCTCTATCATATTAATCTACCGTTATTTCTATTACCATTTATTTTGCTTTCTTTACTTTTAGTCTTTATCATAAAAATACCAAAAATATTATCTTATCATCTCTATCAGATCTCACTTTTGCTAGTGGCCGTGAAGGGATTGACAACCCCTTTATCACGTTGGTTGCAAGGTTCTTATTTGTTTGTGTAGGTACGAGGGACTTGAGCGTGGTCTCCTACTGGATTGATACCTTGGTTCTCAAAACTGAGGGAAATACTTACGCTACTTTACTGCATCACCCTTTCCTCTTCAAGGGAAAACCTACGCGGTGCTCAAGAGGTAGCAAGAATCTTCACAAACTCTTCAATAGACATGATATTCCTTGGGTGAACCTAATTTGGGAAACTTACTACAGCAATGGACAGCTCCCACGGGATCAAAAGGTGGGCTCCTTCTGGTGGAAGTCAAACCTGGCCCTTATTGATCAGTTTAAAGCTATAGCCAGGTGCAATGTGGGTGATGGCAGAAGTGCTCTGTTCTGGGATGATTTGTGGCATCAATATGTCCTCAAACACAAATTTGATCACCTTTATTCCTTTGTCAGAGATCCATTCACAAGCGTGCAACAAGTGATCAACACAGAATATCTTCAAGATCTTTTCCACTTGCCTCTGATTACACAAGCATATGAGGAGTTCCTACAAATGGAAGACATATGTATTTCTTTAAGGCAATCTGAGTACTTGGATGCATTGGATACATGGAGTTACATATGGGGAAATGAATTCTATTCATCAATGAAAGCCTATAATGTGCTGACTGGACACAAACAAACTCCACCTCACTTCTCCTGGATTTGGAAAAGCTCTTGCCAACCTAAGCACAAAGTATTCTTTTGGATGTTACTACATGACAGAGTAAACACAAGGAACCTTTTGAGAAGGAAAAACTTTGAATTGGAAGTTTATAATTGTGCACTCAGAGATTGCCAGCAAGAAGAAACTTTGCATCATCTGTTTGGGGGTGTCCTTTTGCAATCAGATGTTGGGATTTTATCTGCCCCACAAGAACACCAAATCTTTCTGTACTGGAAGCATATCAAGACCTCAAATACAAGCTCAATTACCCTTTCTTCATGGAGATCATCATATTGGGATCATGGGCCATCTGGATATCCATAAACAACAAAATCTTTGAGAATATCACACCATCTTTTAGAGGCTGGAAATTTATATTCACAGAAGAGCTCAAACTTCTTAAACACGGGATAAAGAAGAAATATGAAGTGCAATTCTCTACTTGGTTGGATACCTTGTTGTAATTTTCTAGCTGTTTTTTCCTTTAGTGTTCTTTTTCTTTTTTAGGTTGTATTAGCTCTTTTCCTAGTTTTTTTAGTTTCCCTCTTCTTTCTTTTCTTTTTTTGGGGCTTAGCTCAAGCCCTTCAGACTACTTCTTTGTTGCTGCCTTATTATTTTAATAAAAATTGCAATGGGGTGTTACCCTACTGTTTATAGTCAAAAAAAAATATCAAGAACAACGAAATCTATGGGCACATAATTCCTATTTGCAACAATAAGAACATCATTAATTCTTCCCATAGGTTTCTTAATAGTGGAATCCTCAAGATGCAAATTTTAAATAACAATCATCAAATTCACGGAAACCTAACACATCACATAAGGTTTTTGGAATTGTGGAAACACTAGAACCCAAATCACACAAAGCATAGCATTCATAGTCTTTGATCTTAATCTTAATAGTAGGTTCCCACTCATCATAAAGTTTTCTAGGAATAGAAACTTCCAAATTAAGCTTTTCTTCATAAGATTGCATCATAGCATCAACAATATGTTTAGTAAAAGCTTTGTTTTGATTATAAGCGTGAGGAGAATTCAACATGATTTGCAATAAGGAAATACAATCTATCAAAGAGCAATTATCATAATTAAAATCCTTGAAATCCAAAATAGTGGGTTCATTGCTATCTAAAGTTTTGACCTCTCCAATCCCACTTTTATCAATTTTAGCATCAAGATTTAAAAACTCTGAATCATTGGGACACCTTCTAACTAAAGTTGACTCATCTCCAGTCCCATATTTATCAAGATTTACATTGGAAAACAAAGATTCAATAGGAGTCACATCAATCACTTTAAGATCTTCATCCTTATTTTCACGAAAACTAGAAGAACACGCTTTTTATAAACCAATCTTTCTTAGCACGCATCTTAGCGGTTCTTTCTTTGCACACATTAATGGAAATTCTCATGGCTTTGAGAGACTGATTGATATCATGCTTAGGTGGAATAGATCTAAGTTTCAAAGAATCAACATCAAGAGAAATTCTATCCACGTTCCTAGCCAAATCATCAATCTTAAGCAATTTTTCTTCAATCAAAGCATTGAAATTCTTTTGCAAACTAATAAATTCTTTAACACCATTCTCGAATTCAGAGGGCATCTTATTATAATTTCCATAATAATTGTTGTAGGAATTACCATAATTATAAGAGGAATTACTAGGAAACGGCCTAGGATTAAAATTACCTCTACACGCGTTATTACCAAAATTGTTCCTACCAACAAAATTCACATCCATAGATTCATTATTGTTTTCAATCAAAGTAGACAAAGGCATATCATTAGGATCAATAGGAGCACTCTTACTAGCAAACAATTTCATAAGCTCATCCATCTTTCCACTCAAAACATTTATTTCTTCAATAGCATGCACTTTTTTACTAGTGGAAGATCTTTCGGTATGCCATTGACAATAATTAACCATAATATTATCTAGGAGTTTAGTAGCTTCTCCTAAAGTAATTTCCATAAAAGTGCCTCCCGCGGCCGAATCTAGAAGATTTATAGAAGCAAAATTCAACCAGGCATAATTTTTTTGTATAATCATCCATAAATTCAAACCATGAGTAGGGCAATTTCTAATCATCAATTTCATCCTCTCCCAAGATTGTGCAACATGTTCATGATCAAGTTGATTAAAATTCATAATATCGTTCCTAAGGGAGATGATCTTAGCGTGAGGAAAATACTTGGAAATAAAGGCATCTTTACACTTATTCCATGAATGAATACTATTTTTAGGCAAAGATGAAAACCAAGTTTTAGCGCGACCCCTAAGCGAGAACGGAAATAGCTTCAATTTAACAATATCATTATCCACATATTTTTTCTTTTGCATAACACATAAATCAAAGAAATTATTAAGATGGGATGCCGCATCTTCATTGGGAAGGCCAGAAAATTGATCTTTCATAACAAGATTCAGCAAAGCAATATTAATCTCACTAGATTCAACATTAGCATCGGGAGCAATCAGAGTACTAATAAAATCATTGTTGTTGGTGTTGGAAAAGTCACACAATTTAGTATTACCTTGAGCCATCGTGACAAAGAAAGCAATCCAACACACAAGCACACAAAAAGCAAGCGAAGAAGACGAACGAAAGAGGGGCGAAGAAAAGGCAAATCTTTTCGAAAATCATTTTAGAGGTGGGGGAGACGAAAATGAGAGGCGAATGGCAAATAATGTAATGCGAGGGATGAGAGTGTATGATGGGCACTTGGTATGTCTTGACTTGATGTAGATCTCCCCGGCAACGGCGCCAGAAATTGGCGAGTTGACGGGAGATCAAATCTTGACTTGACTTGGCGTAAACCTCCTCGGCAACGGCGCCAGAAATTCTTCCTGCTACCTCTTGAGCTTGCGTTGGTTTTTTCCCTTGAAGAGGAAAGGGTGAAGCAGCAAAGTAGAGTAAGTATTTCCCTCAGCTTTTGAGAACCAAGGTATCAATCCAGTTGGAGACAACACTCAAGTCACCGAATACCTGCACAAACAAACACCAACTTGCACCCAACGTGATAAGGGGTTGTCAATCCCTTCACGGTTATTTGCAAAGTGAGATCTGATAGAGATGATAAACGGTAAAGTAATATTTTTGGTATATGGAACGGAAAGTAAAAAATTGCAAAGTAAGTAAATAGGAAACTAGAATTGTAGATCGGAAACTTATATGATGGAAAATAGACCCCGGGGCTATAGGTTTCACTAGAGGCTTCTCTCTCTCGAGAAATTATTACGGTGGGTGAACAAATTACTGCCGAGCAATTGGTAGAAAAGCGCATAATTATGACGATATCTAAGGCAATGATCATGAATATAGGCACCACATCCGTGTCAAGTAGACCGAAACGACTCTGCATCTACTGCTATTACTCCACACATCTACCGACTCCTGCCTGCATCTAGAGTATTAAGTTCATAAGAACAAAGTAACGCATTAAGCAAGATGACATGATGTAGCGGGATTAACTCAAGCAATATGATGAAAACCACATCTTTTTATCCTTGATGGCAACAATACAATACGTGCCTTGCTGCCCCTACTGTCACTGGGAAAGGGCACCGCAAGATTGAACCCAAAGCTAAGCACTTCTCCCATTGCAAGAAAAACCAATCTAGTTCGCCAAACCAAATCGATAGTTTGAAGCGACTTGCAAAGATATCAAATCATGCATATAAGAATTCAGAGAAGATTCAAACAATATTCATAGATGAACTTGATCATAAATCCACAATTCATCGAATCTCGGAAAACACACCGCAAAAGAGTATTACATCAAATAGATCTCCAAGAACATCGAGGAGAACTTCGTATTGAGAATCAAAGAGAGAGAAGAAGCCATCTAGCTACTAGATATGGACCTGTAGGTCTGAAGTAAACTACTCACGCTTCATCGGAGAGGCAATGGTGTTGATGTAGAAGCCCTCTGTGGTCGAATCCCCCTCCGGCAGGACGCCGGAAAAGGCCCCAAGATGGGATCTCACGGGTACAGAAGGTTGCGGCGGTGGAAAAGTGGTTTCGTGGCTCCCCTGGATGTTTTTGGGGTATAAGAGTATATATAGGAGGAAGAATTAGGTCAGGGGAGCTACGAGGGGCCCACGAGGTTGGAGGCGCGCCTTACCCCCCTCGGCGCGCCCTCCACCCTTGTGGCCGCCTCGAGGCTCTTCTAACTTGCACTCCAAGTCTCCTGGGTGTCTTCTGGTCCAAGAAAAATCATCGCGGAAGTTTTATTCCATTTGGACTCCGTTTGGTATTCCTTTTCTGCGAAACTTTAAAACAACCAAAAAACAGAAACTGGCATTGGGCTCTAGGTTAATAGGTTAGTCCCAAAAATCATATAAAATAGCATATTAATGCATATAAAACATCTAAAACAGATAATATAATAGCATGGAAGAATAAAAAATTATAGATACATTGGAGACGTATAACCCCTCTGCTAGTTATTTGCTCCAGTAATTATTATTTATTCCATAAAAATTCCTCGTGAAGTTTCAACTCATTTGGAGTTGTGCAGAATAGGTAGCCTGACGTAGCTTTTTCAGATCCAGATTTCCAGCTGCCGGAATTCTTCCTCTTTGTGAGAACCTTGCATATTACGAGAGAGAAGGCATTAGAATTACTCCAAAAGCATTATTATGCATAAAAACATCATAAATAACAGTAGGAAAACATGATGCAAAATGGACGTATCAACTCCCCCAAGCTTAGACCTCGATTGTCCTCAAGCGAAAACCGAAATCGAAAAAACATGTCCACATGCTTAGAGAGAGAGAGGTGTCGATAAAAACAAAATACAGACATAGAAGCATTATGTATATTATTATAACAGCAACAAACTTTGATATAAAACTTTATCATAGAACTTTTATCATAGACTTCTCATGAACAAGTAACAATTCATCACAGCATCAAAGTATAAAGCATAAACTCTATTGAAAACCAACAAACTATGTTCTCAATCAACTTTGCAACTACAATTCATCATCTTGTCAGGAAGGGTAACGTATCGGAGCCTTTTTGGCAAGTCCACATACTCAACCATCATATAGCCTTCTATGATTGCTAACACTCACCGCATACACATGAGCAAAACGTTTTAACCGGACACATAGAAAGATAGGGGCTTATACTTTCGCCTCCCAACATACTCACCTCGAGGGTGATGTCAAGAATAATAACTCATGCTACCCATATCCAACTAGATATATGTGCCTAGATCTTTCCTCACCACATGATGCTTGCCAAAAGAGAAAATAAAAAAGGAATATAGAGAAGAACTTTGACTCTTGCATAAAAGTAAATACATAAAAGTAAAAGATAGGCCCTTCGCAGAGGGAAGCAGAGGTTGCCATGCACTTTTTGTTTGTATGCTCAATCCCATAGTGCAAAAGAACATCAGGTTATATTGCCCCTTATGATAGCCACCTTTATTATGCAGTCTATCGCTTTTATTCTTTGTCATCACAAGTTCGTACAACGCTCAATTTTCTCTTACACTAAATGATCTAACACTTATAGAAGCAATTTTTATTGCCTTATTGCACCGATGGAAACTTACTTGAAGGATCTTACTCAATCCTTAGGTAGGTATGGTGGACTCTTCAAAATAAGATTTGGGTTTAAGGGTTTTTGGATGCACAAGTAGTATCTCTACTTAGTGCGGAAATTTTGGCTAGCAAAGATGGGGGGGGCAAGCACCACATGTTGAAGGACCTATGACAATATAACTTCTATGTGAATATGAGCAAACATAAATCATTACGTTGTCTTCCTTGTCCAATGTCAACAATTTTGGCATATACTATTTTGATGGGGGCTCACAATCACAAAAGATGTCCAAGATAGTATATTTGCATGTGAATCTTCTCTTCCTTATTAATTCTTTCATGAATTGCATCATTGACCAATGCTATGTTTGTCAATCTCTAGTAAAAATTTCTACTTATACTCTTCCTTATGTGATGTCATTACTTACCATAAGATTAGCATATGATACTTTTCATTTATTTCCTTTCTTTTTATTGAACATGAAAGTAAAGAAAACAAAACTTAAAGTAAACTTTATTATATATCTCGCACACGATTACAAATATAGATCACTAAGCAAACTCTGGAAAAGAAAGGATCGAACTAAACTTTTATTCATCTAAAGCAAGAGATAACTATGGATCGAACTAAGGTAAGTAAAGGCAAAAGATAGTGGAGGTGATACGATGCCGGGGTACCTCCTCCAAGCTTGGCACAAGCCAAGGGGAGTGCCCATACCCAATACTCAATTTTCCTTTGGTGATGAAGAAGGAGGTAGTGGTGATGAAGTGGTAGCGATCTTGTCCTTCATGATCAAGAGATTCTCCAATCTACGGATGATGCTCCGGAGGGCGATGATGTGCTCTTGCAACAGAATATTTTCATGTGTGAGATATTTATTTTGCACACGAACCATTTCGATGATCCGAAAGGCTTCGATCTCGGTGGGGGTGAGATGATCATAGTAAGGTTTAAGGATATCTTATTCTTCTTCCTTGGTAGGCCAGGCCTGCTCAACCACCGACACTTGATCTTCGGTAGCCTCCTTGCTCTTGTCCCCTTTGACGGCTTCTACGGGCTCTTCTCTCTTTAGCTCGATCTTCATCAACCAAGCATCATCTTCCACGTTATTGGAGGAAGAAGAAGACATGATGCCTGGCTTAACAGATCAGACCGAAACAGCAAGAAAAGAAAACAGAAGATTCCTTCGCGATGCGGTGGTAAATAGGTTCGAGGGGTATATAAAGATTTTTTATCTTGGGAACAAGCAAACGAAAGAAAAACGGAGTCCGCAAGGTACCCGAGGTGGGCACAAGACACCAGGGCGCGCTGCGCGCCTGGCAAGCCAGGCGCGCCCTCGTGTCTTGTGCCCACCAGGGGTGCCTTCCTGGTTGTTTCTTATTTTCCTAGTTTTTTTTATATTCCAAAACGGACAGAAAATATTTTTGCAGATTTTTTAGAGTCCGTTTAGTTACCGTATCACATACCTCCTTTTTACACGATTCTAGAGTGTTCCGGAAGGTTTCTTTTATGTGTTCTTCCGGTGTCATAGTTTGGATAATATTGCTTTCAACATTAATGGGCGTACCTGAGATATAATGTTTTATTCGTTGCACATTAACAACCTTCGGGTTAGTACCTTCGGCATTATTTATTTTGATGGCTCCAGATCGATAAACATCCTCGATAACATAGGGTCCTTCCCATTTGGAGAGGGGTTTGTCTGTAAAGGATCTAAAACGAGAGTTGTACAAAAGAACATATTCTCCAACCTTGAACTCACGCTTTTGGATTCTTTTATCATGCCATCTTTAACTTTTTCTTTAATAACTTGGCATTTTCATAAGCTTGGGTTCTCCATTCATCTAGTGAGCTAATATCAAATAACCTCTTTTCACCGGCAAGTTTGAAATCATAGTTGAGTTCTTTAATTGCCCAATATGCTTTATGTTCTAACTCAAGAGGCAAATGACAAGCTTTTCCATAGACCATTTTATAAGGAGACATACCCATAGGATTTTTATATGTTGTTCTATAGGCCCAAAGTGCATCATCTAATTTCTTAGACCAATTCTTTCGAGACCTATTGGCAGTTTTTTGTAATATTAACTTTATTTCTCTATTGCTAAGTTCAACTTGACCACTAGACTGAGGATGATAGGGTGATGCAATTCTATGGTTAACATCATATTTAGCAAGCATTTTAGGGAAAGCGCCATGAATAAAGTGTGAACCACCATCAGTCATTAAATATCTAGGGACTCCAATCCTTGGGAAAATGACTTCCTTAAGCATTTTAATAGAGGCGTTGTGATCAGCACTACTGGTTGGAATTGCTTCTACCCACTTAGTAACCTAATCAACAGCAACCAAAATATGTGTATACCCATTAGAGGAAGGAAAAGGTCCAATGTAATCAAATCCCCATACATCAAATGGTTCAACAACAAGAGAATAATTCATACGCATTTCCTGACGCTTATCAATATTACCAATTCTCTGACATTTATCAAAAGATAAAACAAACTTACGGGCATCCTTGAATAGAGTAGGCCAATAAAAATCAGATTGCAATCCCTTGTGAGCAATTCTATCTCCCGCATGATGTCCTCCATAAGCTTCGGAGTGACATTTCCGTAAGATTTGTTCCTGTTCATGCTCAGGTACACAACGTCTAATAATACCATCTACTCCTTCTTTATAAAGATGTGGATCATCCCAAAAGTAATGTCTTAAATCATAGAAGATTTTTTTTCTTTTGTTGGTATGTGAAGCTAGGTCGTATATATTTAGCAACAATATAATTTGCATAGTTAGCAAACCAAGGAGTGTTATGAGAAACATTTATTGCAGTTAATTGTTCACCCGAAAAACTATCATTAATAGGTTGTGGGTCATCAAGAATATTTTCTAACCTAGACAAATTATCAGCTACGGGGTTCTTAGCTCCTTTTCTATCAGTGATATGTAAGTCAAATTCTTGTAGCAAAAGAACCCACCTAATAAGTCTAGGTTTAGCATCTTTCTTTTCCATAAGATATTTTATAGCAACATGATCGGTGTGAACAATCACTTTAGAATCAACAATCTAAGATCTAAATTTATCACAAGCAAACACCACTGCTAAGAACTCTTTTTCAGTAGTAGCATAATTTCGTTGAGCACTGTCAAGAGTTTTACTAGCATAATGAATAACATTTAATTTCTTATCAACTCTTTGTCCTAGAACAGCACCAACAGCATAGTCACTAGCATCACACATAATTTCAAAAGGCAAGTTCCAATCAGGTGGTTGAACAACAAGTGCAGAAATTAAGGCTTTCTTATGTGTTTCAAAGGCTTCTACACAATCATCATCAAAAACAAATGGAACATCCTTTTGTAAAAGATTTATAAGAGGCCTAGAAATTTTAGAGAAGTCTTTAATAAACCTCCTATAGAAACCAGCATGACCGAGGAAACTACGAATACCTTTGATATCTTTAGGACATGGCATTTTCTCAATTGCATCAACCTTAGCTTTATCCACCTCAATACCTCGTTCAGAAATTTTATGCCCAAGACAATACCTTCATTGACCATAAAGTGGCACTTCTCCCAATTCATGACGAGATTAGTTTGCTCACACCTCTGCAGAACTCGATCAAGGTTGCTTAAGCAATCATCAAAAGAAGTTTCGTAAACGGAAAAATCATCCATGAAAACCTCAACAATATTTTCACAAAAGTCAGAGAATATAGCAGTCATGCATCTTTGAAAGGTAGCGGGTGCATTGCATAAACCAAAAGGCATAAGTCTATAAGCATAAGTTCCAAAAGGACAAGTAAAGGTGGTTTTCTCTTGATCAGGTTGTGAGATAGGTATTTGAGAAAAACCAGAATATCCATCAAGGAAGCAAAAATGTGTGTGCTTCAACAACCTTTCTAGCATTTGATCAATAAAAGCTAGAGGGTAATGATCCTTTCTAGTAGCTTTATTTAATTTTCCAAAATCAATTACCACTCTGTAGCCAGTGACAATTCTTTGTGGAATAAGTTCATTTTTATCATTAGGAACAACAGTAATACCTCCCTTCTTAGGGACACAATGAACAGGACTTACCCATCTAGTATCAGCTACAGATATATTATACCTGCTTCCAGAAGCTTCAGTATTTCTGTTCTTACCACTTCTTTCATTTTAGGATTTAAATGTCGTTGGTGATCAACAACGGATTTAACATCAGGCTCCATATTAATTTTGTGCTGACAAAGGGTGGGAGTAATGCCCTTTAAATCATCAAGAGTATATCCAATAGCAGCTCGGTGCTTCTTTAGAACCTTCAGTAATCTTTCTTCTTCATGTTTTGAAAGGTTAGCACTAATAATAACAAGATATATCTTTTTCTCATCAAGAGAAGCATATTTCAAAGTGTCTGGCAATTGTTTTAATTCAAACGCAGGATCACCTTTAGGTGGAGGAGGACCTCCTAGAGTTTCAATAGGCAAATTGTGTTTAAGCAGAGGTCATTGTTCAAGCAAAATTTTATCTATTTCATTTCTTTCATGCAGATGCATATCATTTTCATGGTCTAGCAAATAGATCAGTAGGAGGCACAGAAATAGAAGCAAGACCAACTATTTCATCCTTACTAGGCAATTCTTTCTTATGATGCTTTCTACTAAACTTGGAAAAATTAAATTCGTGAGACTCATCACCAAAACTTATACCGACAGTTTGCTTCTCGCAATCTATTTTAGCATTAACGTGTTCAAGAAAGGTCTACCAAAGATAATGGGACAAAAGTCATCTTGTGGGGAACCAAGAACAAGAAAATCAGTAGGGTATTTTATTTTCCCACACAAGACTTCAACATCTGTAACAATCCCAAGTGGTGTGATGGTGTCTCTATTAGCAAGTTTAATAGTAACACCTATGTCTTCTATTTCAGCGGGTGCTACATCATTCATAATTTCTTGATATAAGGTAAGAGGAATAACACTCATGCTAGCACCTATGTCACATAAACCATGATAACAGTGATCTCCTATTTTAACTGATACAACAGGCATGCCAACAACAGGTCTGTGTTTATATTTTTCATCGGGTTTGGCAATTCTAGCAGCTTCATCACAGAAGTAAATAACATGCCCATCTATATTTTCTACCAAGAGATCTTTAACCATATCAACACTAGGTTCTACGTTGAGTTGTTCACCAGGTTTGGAAGTTCTAGTATAACTCTTGTTGACCACAGTTGAAACTTTAGCATGTTCCTTTATCCTAACAGGGAAAGGTGTTTTTTCAATATAAGAAGTAGGAACAACTGGATCAACATTATAAATTATAGTTTCATCTTTAGCTATTACCGGTTCTTTAATTTCTTCTTTGATAGGTGGGTGATATTTAAACCGCTTTTCCTTAGGGAGATCAACATGAGTAGCAAATGATTCACAAAAGGAGGCTACTATCTCAGAGTCAAGTCCATATTTAGTGCTAAACTTTTGAAAAGCGTCAATATTCATAAAAGATTTACCACAATCATATTTAAGCTTAATACCTGACTCTTTACCTTCGACGAGTTCCCAATCTTCAGAGTTGCATTTAATTCTTTCTAAAAGATCCCACGAGAAGTCAATAGTCTTCTTCATAAAGGAACCAGTACAAGAAGTATCGAGCATGGATCGATCATCATGAGAAAGCCGAGCATAAAAATTCTGAATTATAATTTCCCTTGAGAGCTCATGATTGGGGCATGCATATAACATTAACTTAAGCCTCCCCCAAGCTACAGCGATACTTTCTCCTTCACGAGGCCAAAAATTATATATATAATTCCGATCACGATGAACTAGATGTATAGGATATTTTTTTGGTAAAATTCCAATTTCAATCGATTCCAATTCCAAGATCCAATATCATCGCATAGCATATACCATACCAATGCTTTTCCCTTCAAACATAAAGGGAAAACCTTCTTCTTAGCTTCATCTCCGAGTAAACCTGCAAGCTTAAATAATCCACAAATTTCATCCACATATATCAAGTGCATATCAGGATGTTCGGTTCCATCTCCTGCATAAAGATTAGCTAGCAGTTGTTCTATCATATCCGAAGGAATTTCATAACCAATATTTTCAGTAGGTGCAGTAGCTTCAGGGGTAACTAATTGTGGTTCCGGTCGAGGTGAAGATACCCCGAACAAACCCCTCAAAGGATTGTTCTCCATAGTAACAAGTGACAATAAATTTCAGCACATAGTAATAATTTTTCTTACCGATTTCCACTTACCAAGAGCGCTTCACTCCCCGGCAACAACACCAGAAAAGAGCCTTGATGACCCACAAGTATAGGGGATCAATCGTAGTCCTTTCGATAAGTAAGAGTCTTGAACCCAACGAGGAGCAGAAGGAAATGACAAGCGGTTTTCAGCAAGGTAATGTCTGCAAGCACTAAAATTGTAAGTAACAAGTAGTTTGATAGCAAGGTAATTTGTAATGAGCAAGTAACGGTAACGGTAACAAAAGTGCAGCAAGGTAGCCCAATCCTTTTGAGGCAAAGGACAGTCCAAAACGGTCTCTTATGATAAGCAAAGCGTTCTTGAGGGTACACGGGAATTTCATCTAGTCACTTTCATCATGTTGGTTTGATTTGTGTTTGCTACTTTGGTAATTTGATATGTGGGTGGACCGGTGCTTAGGTGTTGTTCTTACTTGAACAAACCTCCTACTTATGATTAACCCCCTCGCAAGCATCCGCAACCGAGAAAAGTATTAAGAATAAATCTAACCATAGCATTAAACTTTTGGATCTAAATCAGTCCCTTACGGAATAGCGCATAAACTAGGGTTTAAGCTTCTGTCACTCTCGCAACCCATCATCAAATAACTACTCCACAATGCATTCCCTTAGGCCCAAATATGGTGAAGTGTCATGTAGTCGACGTTCACATGACACCACTAAGGGAATCACAACATACATATCATCAAAATATCGAACACATATCAAGTTCACATGATTACTTGCAACAAGATTTCTCCCGTGACCTCAAGAACAAAAGTAACTACTCACAAATGATAATCATGCTCAATATCAGAGGGGTATTAAATAGCATAATGGATCTGAACATATAGTCTTTCACCAAATAAACCATATAGTAATCAACTACAAGATGTAATCAACACTACTAGTCACCCACAAGTACCAATCTATAGTTCCGGTATAAAGATTGAACACAAGAAATAAACTAGGGTTTGAGAGGAGATGGTGCTGGTGAAGATGTTGATGGAGATTGCCGTCCCCAAGATGGGAGAGTTGTTGGTGATGATGATGATGATGATTTCCCCCTCAGAGAGGGAAGTTCCCCCGGCGGAATCGCTCCGCCGGAGGGCAAAAGTGCTCCTGCCCAAGTTCCGCCTCGAGACGGCGGCGCTTCGTCCTGAAAGCCATCTCCTGATTTTTTAGGTCAAAATGACTTATATACCAGAAGATGGGCACCGGAGGTGGGCCAAGGAGGGCACAACCCACCAGGGCGCGCCTGGGCTCCCTGGCGCGCCCAGGTGGGTTGTGCCCACCTGGTGGACCCCCTCTAGTAGTTATTTGCTCTAGTAATTCTTATTTATTCCATAAAAATTCCTCGTGAAGTTTCGGCTCATTTGGAGTTGTGTAGAATAGGTAGCCTGACGTAGCTTTTTCAGGTCCAGATTTCCAGCTGTCGGAATTCTCCCTCTTTGTGAGAACCTTGCATATTATGAGAGAAAAGGCATTAGAATTACTCCAAGAATCATTATTATGCACAAAAACATCATAAATAACAGTAGGAAAACATGATGCAAAATGGACGTATCACATATCCTTTCAAACTCGAATTCAACCAGTCACCGGCAAGATCCTGATAACTAATCTCGTACAAACTCTCTAAACCTTGATATAGATCATGGTCAAACAATGGTCATCGAGTAAGACAAAAAGGAGCTGCAAATTACAATCTACATCATTCATAACTGGGTTATTTTTTAAGAATGATAAAAGAATTCAGCGGAGGAGGAAAGGGGAGATGTCCACTGACCTTCTGCGTGCGACGGCCCTCGTATATGTTCGCGCAACCAACGTTCAAGCAGTCACTGGCAAGATCCTGACAACTAATCTCGTACATACTCTCTAACTCTTGATCTAGATCCTCGCCAAACAATGGTCATCAAGTAAGACAAAACGAGCTGCAAGCTACAATCTACAGCGATCAGAACTGGTTTTTTAAGAAGGATCCGAAATTTTAGCGGAGAGGGATAGGGGAGATGTGCACTGACCTTCCACGAGCGGTGCCCCCTTCGCGGAACCAACGTCATTCCAGATGTGCCCTCGGTGTTCTGATAATTAACATGGCTGATTGTGAAACCATGCATACTGAACCATACAAGGATCATAATACATGCCTGAGAGGAGCAGAAGAAGTCACGGAAGATCACGAGGAGAACCACCCACCAGGTTCGGAACGACGACCACATCGTTGGTCTCTCAGCCGATAGAGAAGGCGATGCCGCGTGAGGAGGCCAAGCTTAGGATCACGGGAGTCCGCGATGGCGTCAGCACCGCTGCCACGCCGGAGATGGAGGCGGCTAGGGTTAGTCACGGGGTCTCGTGTGGGGGCAAAACAGCAAGCCGGTGATGGATGGGGCAACCAAAAGAGCGTGGTGGAGTGTTGTGGCACTGTCGCGGCACCTATTGAAGGCGGAGAGGCGGCCGATGTTGGGCGGCAGCGGCGGCGGCGACCACGCAAGATCGGGATTGGCAGCTGCAGAATCGCGATGGGATTTAGGTTTAGGCGTCCATGGAGTCGTCGAGTGCGTGGAGTCCTCAAGCGAACGGGCGATTCGGTTTCGGTGGGTGGGAAGAAAAAACTAGCGGAGAAGTGATGGTGAGAGGGGGGACGAAAAGTAACCCTAGTGAGTTGGCACCATCACAAGAAACCTAACCATATGATGTATGCTTAGTTTGTGCGGGCCTTTCTATAATCAATGTTTTGATCACTCTCGTAATGATGTAATTTCTCGAACCTTTTGGCTACTGAATTGTGTTTTTTGTTTTCAAAATACACGATATCATGATTTGGCCGTAGTTGACGGGGCTTGCTTGCCAAAGGTAGTGCTACCCTAAAAAAAGGCAGTGCTTGTTTTTCTATTTGTTATTTATACATTGTCGTTATTTATGCTCAATATAGTCCTAGCAAGTTTTTTTGCTAGTCTTGCTTACTAGTGTTTCGTTGCCATCGATAGAGTTCACATGTGTTTTTAGATAAGTTACATACCCGCATTTAACTAAATCAAACAAACTGGTTAAAATTCAGTCACCTATTCGCCCCTCTAGTCAATATCCTTGATCCTTTGAGAATAAATTCCTTTTTAACAAGCCATTTATAAAATACCACCTAGAGGAGAAAGAAAACAATTGTACATGAATGAGACCAGATCTTGTTGGCTCGACACTTGCTCATTTATAGTCCAGGCGACTCGGATCACTTCCTTCATTGACATTAAGCCTGGTTCAAAGTAATTCCACAGGATTTCTAGGATTCCAATACTCAAGAATTTTCTTGTTGCTTATAGAGCTTGTTTGGTATGCATGATTGGAAACTATATGATTTTTCTTTCTATGGGTTACTTTGCATGTAATTCCACTTTATGATTTTTTCTTTGGGCTGTAACAACTATGGCATGCACATAATATTCTACTAGTAAGATTTTTTTATACGGCGCAACCAAACAACTTCTACTGTAGATTCTATGTCTCCAATTCCTACAGGATCTTTATGGAGTTTTCTATAGGTTTTATTATGACATCCTAATATTCCCTTTGTCCCATAATATAGTGCACATTGATTTTCGTGAAAGTAAGGCTTCACAAAATTTGAACAAGTTTGTAGAAAAAATTATCTATATCTATAGTACCAAATATATCGAATAATCATGAGTGGACATGGTGCCACGCGTGGTCGGTATCAGGCCCGCTCATTCCCACGTGATTCGTGCAGTCCAAATACGAGTAGCATGTATACTGAGATTGATGTGTTGTATACAAAGCATTTTGCATTCATATTACCTATGCCCTTGCCAAGAGATGGCCCACAAGGCAGGGTCGGGCATTCAAACGAGCAGTGCATTTGAGCATACGTCAATTAAGTCGGGCCTGCGGCGGCAAAAAAAAATTAAGTCAGGCCTGCAATACCAGGACCCCCTCAGCTGCAGCTCATTAAGTCACCCAGGAAGTTTTAATGGAAACAGTTCAGGGCCTTTTATGTTTGACATCACCCAGCGGAAACCCCTTGGGTTAGTTGGACTGGCTAGAAACTAGAGTAACTTCTCATTAAACAAGCTTGACTAAATATTCTGACATAAACATTTATCGTCTCTCAATACAAATGCACTGCAAGTGTTAGCCAACATTACCGATGATCAATGGAAACCATCCTCCTATTGGTCAGTTCGATTGCTTAAGCCACTTTTTTTCTTCCAAAAACCATATGCCAACGATTATGATGGTGATCTTTTGAACAATCTAACACACATTTTTGGGTAGCTTAGAACAAGACTAATCTAGGATACATTTCAAACATGTTTAAATTCACTTATTTCGCTCAACCTATTTCAGTGTAACTGCTTAGAACAACACTTACAAGTGAAATCTGATTTTGATTGTAGCGACCTTATTCTTTTGAAATAAGAGAAACATGTTTTCTTGAGTAGTTGAAGTTTATTTTAGTAAAATTATTTTTTTAGAGAGCGGATTTTTTAAATGAGTGCACGGGTACCGGTACATAGGGAATATTTTCAATCTGCCTTTTGGAGAAATAAAATAGTGCAATATCTTGTTTTAGATGAGTGAAATCACTGTATTTTGAAAATGATTGAAATTATTCATTTTCAATTGACTGAAACGAGTGTAATCTATTTTGTGAAACGAGTGAAATCATTTTTGTTGAAAATAATTGAAATTATTAGTTTGAATTGAGTCAAACAAGTGGAATCTATTTTTGTAAAGGAGTGTGGAATAAATAAGTGAAATATGTTGTTCTAAACGAATGAAATCATTCTTTTCAAAAACCATTGAGATTATTCATTTGAATTGAGTGAAATGAGTGGAATCTGTATTTTGTAGTGAGTGAAGTATGCAGTATGCTGTTTTAAACGAGTGTAATTGTTTTTTAATGATTGAAAACATTTGTTTGAATCAGGTGAAATGATTGGAATGGGAGTGGCATATGCAACCGTGGGTGAATAGTAAAATAATTAAAAATAGTAAAAAATGATTTTTTTTCTTGTGATGCCAGATGCTTGTATGCGTGAAGTCCGTGCTAAATTTCGTGTAGTTCGGATGTTTTAGTAGCTCTCGGCAAAGGAGACAAATTTCGGATCTATGAGAAATATTTGAAAACAACACTGTTCGAAGCTCACTTTGTCTTTTTTGCCATGAGCTCCTGGAATATAATTTAGCCATGAAATTTTGCATTCATCTGGCGCACTCAAGCATCTTAGATGAAAAAAAATCAGATTTTTATGATTTTTTTACTGTTCACCGGGTGCAGATGGGCCTGACCCCGAATTGAATATCAGAGTGGAATCTATTTTTCTTAAAGGAGTGAAATAAACGAATGAAGTACGTCATTCTAAATAAAAAATTGAAAACGTTTGTTTGAATCGAGTGAACGAGTGGAGTCTGTTTTTTTAACGAGTGAAATATGTTGTTCTAAACAAAAGAATTTTTTCCTTTGAATATAATTGTAAATCAGGTTAGGGCCGTTTCCAGGGTGGTTAATCTTTCAGCACTTGTTGTTCGCCCGCTATGCATCTGCTTTGCTTTTCCTGCACTAATCGAGCAAAAGAAAGACATGTGAGACCGGGCTGGAAAATTCTAACACATGAGATGTAAACAGGCATCTCCCACGTTCCACTTAAGCACCCAGATCCATAAGTTGCCCATAAAATTATCGACATGCTAGGGGTTGAGGCCACAGAGAGATGATTATAGGTGGGCTCGTTGAATCGTACCCAAAAGAAACCGGAAACCACAGATCAAGTATAGTTTTAACCGGCTAACCTGTTAAACTCCGTTTCTGCAAAAGCCATCTCCTCTTCTCCATCTGCTTTTCCACAGGGCAAGGCTTGGAGCGAGGGGCATGCTTAATGATGTTTGCCCACCATCAAGATCCGTTATGCCATCCCTGTGACGAAGGCTGCTACCAGTTGAGCATGTACTCATACGAGCATTAATAGCGTCTGGCCCACTCCTGTGATGTATAACGCGACGTATTCAAGTGCGTCCGTAATTAACGCGTCAGGTATTACAAATGGGCCTATATTAAGTAGCCATCTTGATGCACAACAGGACGTCTCAGATTACGGCATCGCGTGGCCGCATGTCCCAAAAATTCACGTCCCAAATATATACCATATGAAACGGAAATCCAATTTGGCTCCCGGGAGCACGTGCTCCTGCCCGCGAAAAATGATTTTTAATATGTTAAAAAATCCCAACAATTTTTTTATGTATTTTATAGTCACATCCAAATGCTACCTGCAAAGTTTTAGGCAAAAAGGTTAAACATTTTGGCTTGTGCAAAAAAATAAAATTGAACACCACATATTACCCAAAAATGTCACCTCAAATTTGTTTTTTCACCGACGAAACACTAGTGCTTCACTTCGCATGAAAATTGTCAAGCATGCTTGTGACACTAACCCGAACATCCACAAAAAAATCAGATTTTTTTGGAAACATTTTACCACATTTTTTTTGGTATTGTTCATCCGTGAGCAAATGCTCCTCGGAGCCAAAACGCTTCCCCGTATGAAAATACGTTTCATGGCGAATCTAATGATATTGATTTGGTATTCTATATGTTGATATTTTTTTCCCTGTGCATTATCCCTGTGCTGCAAATCTTCACCGTCCGATACTATTGGCCCAACGGTCCAGATCACATCCCAACACACTGTCACTCTTGCGTAAACATCCCTCCAATGCGGAGTAGTATCACACACGAGGCACCTAACAAGCCAGGCCCGGATCACGCAGACACACTTCCACCGAACGGCAATAAGTTGGTAACACGAGGGTGGAAACGCACAACCGCCGCGACCTCGCACGCTGTCGATGGTGTTTATGCGATTCCGCCCCCAGCTTATCGCCTCCTCCCTCTCCCGAGCCCCTAAACCCAGCAGAACCCTAGCCCCACAGCCCCTCGCCGCCGCCGCTGCGCGCCGCCGCTCCCTCACCGCGACCCTCTCTTTCTCCTCCTCCTCCTCCATGGCCGGGGCAGCACCCTCGGAGGAAGCGCTCCGCCGGGCGCTGGCGGAGAGGCAGACGGCAGTGGACGCGCAGGCCGATGCCGTGCGGTCACTCAAGGCCTCCGGCGCCAAGGAGGGCGTCGACGCGGCGGTCGAGGCGCTGAAGGCGCTCAAGATCGAGGCTGGCGCGGCCGCGCGCAGGCTGCAAGCCGCCGTCGGGTCCGGCGGCGGCGCCGCGCGGGAGGAGATGCGGCAGACAGTGGTGAACACCCTCGAGCGGAAGCTCTTCTACATACCTTCGTTCAAGATCTACCGCGGCGTCGCCGGCCTGTACGACTACGGGCCGCCCGGGTGTGCGGTCAAGTCCAACGTCCTGGCCTTCTGGAGGCAGGTGAGTGAGGCCGCCAGCCCATCTCGAAATGTTGTGGTTTATTTTTCATGCTTGTATCGCAGTCGATGTTGCGTAGCTGCTGCGATTTGATGTAGGGGTATTTGGGTAGCGATGATTTACCACTTGCACCGTGGTTTATGTGGAACTTGGATATGGAATCTAGATATATTGAACAAGGAAGATAGTTACCCATGTTTCAGTAAAGAATCTAGATATGGAAACTTACAAGTGCACACCTCTAAAGGCGATTAAACAAGTTTTTTTTAGTTTTTACATATCACTTGCATTTTCTGCCACTGCAGTACTTGAATTACAATATGGCAATTTATTTATGACGAAGATTCCTGATGTCAGTTCATTAGTACTAGTTGGTAAATATGGATTTTGTCAGTTCATTTCTATGCCTGATATTGGTGGAGATCAGGGTTCAATTTGCTAGCTTGTATTGGTACGGTTCTGTTTCTTTCTGAATTATTTTCTGTGCTTGATGTTGGTTGGGTTTAGATAGTAATATATTTTATGTTGCTGTATTTTATGACACCATCTCGTGCAATTTGTTTTGGGAAGATGCTAATTTCTCCATTCCTTTTCCAGCATTTTGTTCTGGAGGAGAATATGTTGGAGGTTGACTGCCCCTGTGTGACACCTGAGGTTGTCTTGAAGGCATCAGGGCATGTCGAGAAGTTCACCGACCTCATGGTTAAGGATGAGAAGACAGGCACATGCTATCGTGCTGATCACCTGTTGAAAGATTTCTGCAAGGACAAGCTTGAGAAGGATCTCACCTTGTCCCCTGAGACGGCTGCCGAGTTTAAGCGCGTCCTTGCTGTGTTAGATGACCTCTCACCAGAGGAACTCGGTGCAAAGATCAAGGAATATGGCATTGTTGCCCCTGATACAAAGAACCCACTCTCTGCTCCCTACCCATTCAATCTTATGTTCCAGACATCAATTGGCCCAACAGGTCTTAGCGTGGGGTAAGAAGATTACCAGTCACCACATTAATCATTTTTTTGTGCTGAATTGACCAAACATGCTCATTTTGTGTGTGAACAAATAGGTATATGAGGCCAGAGACTGCACAGGGTATTTTTGTCAACTTCAAGGACTTGTACTACTACAATGGCCAAAAGCTTCCCTTTGCAGCAGCTCAAATTGGTCAAGCATTCCGCAATGAGGTCTGTGGTGTGTCACACCATGCTTTTAGCTTTCATTGGATTGTCAGTAAAACTGCCATTTCACTTGCTAATTCTTTGCATGTTTGCAACGTTATTATACTTCACTAACAGATTATTCTTCATATGATGATTCAGCACATAGTGTTTGCTTCCTGAATTTAATCAAATGTTCAATCTAGACTTATTTTTTTCATGGAATTTATGATTCTGTTGACTTAAGACTACTTCTGTTTTTATTTAAAATATTTATGCAACATGATTTTTAATGAATGATGGGTGTTCTTCATGTGGCAACCAAAGTTCAAAAAGGCGCTGGGCGTTACTTATGCGTTTTGTGACCTACTTGCGCACAGCCCGCTTATGCGTCGCCTAGGCGCGCGTAGGCGTTTCCACTGTAGCATGAAGAAATAAGGTAGATGGGCTGATCTGGCCCATTAAACCACTGGCCCATCTATTCCATTCTCCTACTAAAGCCTCCCATACGTGCACAGTCGACACAAAATTAGGGATCCTCCTCACGCGGCCTCTCTCCTTCCTCTCTGCCTTGCTGCACATGGGAACCAGTCAGCCAGTGAAGCTCGATTTCTCGCCGGAGATGCTTGATCCCTCGCCGGAATCAGTCGATTTCTCACCGGAGATGCTTGATCCCTCGCCGGAATCAGTCGATTTCTCACCGGAGATGCTTGATCCCTCGCCGGAATCAGTCGATTTCTCACCGGAGATGCTTGATCCCTCGCCGGAATCAGTCGATTTGTCGCTGGATTGGTCGAATCCTCGTCGGGGAGGATGGAACTTCACTGGGGAGGTCAAATCCTGGCCGGGGAGATTGATTCCCTGCCTGAGAAACACGATTTCTTGCCAGAGGACCTCGCTGGGCGCTTTTCTGAGCGCCTAGGGCCAAAGCGAGGCGCTATGCCAGCGCCCAGAGCTTAAGTGCGCCTAGGCGAGCGCCTAGTAGCGCCTTCTTGAACAGTGGTGGCAACAATACTGCTAAACCTAGACTTTTTTATATAGAGAATGTATGGGCTGTTGTTTAAACTACTCTGCTTCTGTTTTTGTTAAAAATGTTTTGCAACATGATTTTTGAATGAATGGTTGATGATCTTCATGCTGTGAAAAGAAGATGAACGGTAAATCTAGACTTTTTATACACAGAGTGTATTATGCTGTTGTTAAACTACCCACTTCCGCAACATGATTTTGAATGAATGATAGGTGATCTACCTGTTTAAAATAAGATGCAACGTTCTCCATTTACATCAGACTTCATATGATTGATTTGAATACCTGCATGAACAATGTGATTTAAAATATGTGCTGTTATTTCATCATTCCATTTGTATAAAACCTTCATTGCGTTCAGACTTGAATGCTTGGGAGAAATTTAGACCTGCTAACATACATGGCTAAACATACATTTGTCATGCACTATAGTGTTAATAAACATTCGAAGAGTGGAAAATTCGCTTGCAGTAGTAAGATATATATCCTTTTCATCCACTCACTACTTTCTACTTATTTGACAATCAGATCTCTCCACGTCAAGGTCTTCTACGAGTGCGTGAATTCACATTGGCCGAGATTGAGCACTTCGTAGATCCTGAGGATAAGTCACATCCCAAGTTTGTTGATGTTGCTGATTTGGAGTTCTTGATGTTTCCGAGAGAGCTGCAGCTCTCAGGGGAGTCAGCCAAGTTAACGAAGCTTGCAGAAGCAGTTTCGAAGGTTTGAACTTGATGTCTATTATCTTTTGTTGAGTTACTTGTTTTTCTTCTTCCGTTTGGATTAGAGGCAGTTGAGTTAGTCACTTTTCATCTTCTTCCACTTTGGATTAGAGGTGGTTTGCTTCTATTTCTAGAACTTATAATATGTTTCTTCCTTACAGGGAACTGTTAATAATGAGACACTTGGTTACTTTATTGGAAGGGTCTATCTTTTCCTGACACGTTTGGGAATTGATAAGAGCCGATTGCGCTTCAGACAGCATCTACCCAATGAGATGGCTCATTATGCTGCTGACTGCTGGGATGCAGAGATTGAGTGTTCTTATGGATGGATAGAGTGTGTGGGCATTGCAGATAGATCTGCATATGATTTAAAAGCTCATTCTGTAAGCTACATCACATCCGATGAATAATTTTGCAGTTACTGATTTTAGTCCTTTGGACATGTTGCAATTGAAATGGAAGTTGCTCCTTTCATTCATTAATATGTTTAGTCTCGACTGTGTTCTTGAGTGTGCAACTAATGTTGATCATGCTTTCCTGATTGGTGTATCATAGGAGAAAAGTGGCGTTCCACTTGTTGCTCATGAAAAGTTTTCAAAGCCTAGAGAAGTTGAGGTGAGTTATCTATCAGATTTGATTCTTCAGTATTTTTGGAGTCACTAATAATGTACTACTATTGAATAATGTGTGCTACTAGTTATGTTTTATTTTTGCTCTTGAAGTATATTACAAGTTCCATCATCAAGAAGCATTCTTTGATGACATTATTACAGTTTTTGTTCTTTAATGCATAATCAATTATGTCTACCATTAATATATCTGAATTTCCTTGCTGCTACAGAAACTTGTTATCGTGCCCTCAAAGAAAGACCTAGGGCTTGCTTTCAAGGGCAATCAGAAGATGGTGGTTGAAGCATTGGAGGTAACACATCTTGTGCTCTGTCTACAATTTCTTAGGCAAGTTTTATCATGTCTACCAAAGTAGGAACTTTCGTCGTTGACTTTATTCTTGGACAAACAGGCTATGAGTGAGAAGGAAGCAATGGACATGAAGGCTGCATTGGAATCTAAGGGGGAGACGAACTTCCAAGTTTGCACACTTGGAAAGGACGTGGTGATTACAAAGAAAATGGTATCAATCGGTATGGAGAAGAAGCTGGAGCACCAGCGAGTCTTCACCCCCTCAGTTGTTGAGCCCTCATTTGGCTTAGGGAGGATAATCTATTGTCTGTTTGAGCATTCCTTCTACACAAGACCTAGCAAATCAGAAGAGGAGCAGCTGAATGTCTTCCGGTTCCCTCCTATTGTGGCTCCTATCAAGTGCACTGTGTTCCCGCTGGTAAAGAATCAAGAGTTTGATGATGCCGCCAAAGTGCTTGCTAAAGAATTAACAGCTGCAGGCATATCACACATTATTGACACGACTGGTACGTACCATATTGAGCAGGAAAATAGTTTCTCGACCATAAAAAAACTTAAAAGGCATTGCACATGCTCATATTATTATTTGCTTCTGAAGGCATTTCTATCGGGAGGAGGTACGCAAGAACGGACGAGATCGGTGTTCCTTTTGCAGTAACCGTGGATTCTGCAACAGAGGTGACGATCCGAGAGAGGGACAGCAAACAGCAGGTGAGGGTGGGCATCGACGAGGTGGCATCCGTGGTGAAGGAGCTGACAGAAGGCCAAAGCACCTGGACCGATATTTCATTCAAGTATCCCAGTCATATCGGCCCCCAAGGTGACCAGGAGTGAGTTGCCTGGCTACAGTTTGCACCGTCCCCGTCCAGATCACCAAAACGTCATTCATCTTCCAGTTGCCTGGTTCATACCGTTCTGCTGTTGATGGCACCGTCCCTGCCCGTACTTAGTTCACCCATTGTCATGATCTTACCTATACATTTGGAGAATGTTTTACCATACACATACAATGGAATTGACATCATCTACCATACATTTTGAGTCTTAAGGAGTACGTCAAGTTGTAATGAAGCTATTGAATTTTCAATCTTTCACCTACTTGTGGCATCTCTTGTGGACAGTCAAAGATTTTTCTCGTCACCCCTGTGTTGGAAGTCTTGTAAGGTGGCTCCGGGTCTCCCACGCATTCTCCTCCACTACCTTTGACGCCTGTTTAACACGGCCTGGTACACGGACATCGCCATTGCCTCCCGAGCAGTTTAGGTGAGGATGGACCCCGCGGCCCAGCCACTGCTCGCCACGGCGGAGCACGACCACGAGGCTGACGGGCGCGTCACCGTCGTGCCCGGGAACGGAAACAAACACGCCGAGGACGACGACGAAGAAGCGGAGGAGATGTCCACGGCCACGCAGAGCCGGCTGGAGGAGAGCGGCACAGCCTCGGCTGGCGCCGGCGACGAGGCGGACGAAGAGATGGCATCGCGCATGCAGCGGCGCCTGGACGCTCTTCCGGGGAAGCCGCACGAGAGCGAGCCCTTCACCATCTTCCGCGTGGCGGGGCCCATGCGCGACCGCAACCGCCACCTCTACGAGCCGCAGATGGTCTCCGTCGGCCCCTTCCACCGGGGCGCCGCCCGCCTCCGCGCCATGGAGGAGCACAAGTGGCGCTACCTCCGCGACCTCCTCGCGCGCGGCCACGCGCCGCTCGCGTCCTACGCCCGCGCCGCGCGGGCCCTCGAGCCCGCGGCGCGCCGCCGCTACGCCGAGCCCACCGAGGACCTCCTCACGCCGCGGGACTTCGCCGAGATGCTCCTCCTCGACGGCTGCTTCATCGTCGATTTCTTCCTCAAGGGCGAGGACGGCGCCGCCGACGCGCTCATCGACGCCGCCTGGGCCATGCAGAACGTCTACAGCGACCTCTTCCTCCTCGAGAACCAGCTCCCCTTCTTCGTCCTCGAGCGCTTCTACGCCATCGCCACCGGCGGCCGAGGCCGCGACCACCTCGTCACCAGCCTCCTCGCCAAGTACCTCACCGTCGAGACCCCGCAGGACGCCGCCACGGCCAGGCCCCCCGACGGCGAGATCCTCCACCTGCTGCACCCTACTACCACTGGTTCCTCCCACCACAAGACGAGGACGACGCCGCCCCTCCCGCCGGCGGCAGCAACAAGGTCGCCGAGGAGGAGGCGTTCGACGAGTGGCTCGCCAAGCCCATGGACGAGCGCCTGCCGTGGCTGCTCCCCTCGGCGTCGGAGCTGGAGGACGCCGGCGTCACGTTCCGGGCCAAGAAGTCCCCCCGCAGTCTCGTGGACGTGACGTTCCGCGCCCGCGACGGCGTGCTCGAGATCCCGGCCGTGGAGAGCTACACGAACCGCGCCATGTTCGCCAACCTCCTAGCGTACGAGCAGAGCCGGGGCCGGTGGGAGCTGCAGCGGCTGATGAGCTACGTGGTGCTCATGGCGTCGGTGGCGTCCCACGGGCGGCGCGACGTGGAGATCCTGCAGCGGGCCGGGGTGTTCGTCAAGGGGGACGAGGAGACGGCGGCGTTCTACGCGCACCTTGGCGAGCTCTGCGGCGGTGCCGCCGCCGGCACGCCGGGCGTCGCCAACAACTGCTACGCCGACATGTTCCGCGACGTGAGGGGATACTGCGGCCGCAGCTGGAACCGGCACCGCGTCGTGCTCGCTCACGACTACTTCAGCAACCCGTGGACGAGCATGTCAGCCGCCGCCGCTGTGCTCCTGCTCGTCCTCACCGTCGTGCAGACTGTATACACTGTGCTGCCGTACTACCACCAATAGGCATCGATCCATCATCCTGCGTTAAATTTCATGCATGCACCGAGTTGTCGCAATCTTGTACTCTCTCCGTTTTTATTTTCTTTACATATTAAATTTGACGTCAAATTTTATAAAGTTTGACCAAATTTATAAAATATATATAAACATTACAATAATAAATCTATAGGATGCGAAAATATATTCAATAATCAATCTAATGATATTGATTTGTTATTGTATTTCCTCCGCTTTTATTTACTCCACGTGTTAGCTTTGGTTAAAGTTAAACTTTATAAAATTTGAAACGAAAAGGGGCGATAGCACCCGGGAGTCCAGGCACCCCCTATCTGTCCGTTCACTGGTTTTAAGATTTGTGCCGTGGCCTAGCGAGCAGCAGGCCTTTCGCAGTTCAGGAGAGATTCGAACCAGTGCCTGCTACTCCCATGCACTTTGCAGAGTATGCGAACAGTGATCCATGCAGCCGTGTGGGACCGATTCCTTTTTTCTTGTTTGACCCATGTTGTAGCCAACCCGTGAGGGGAACAGTGAGCGCAGTAAACTTCTTTTTTTTACTGGAGTAGCACCGCTTTGTCTTTTGAGTGTTAGTTGAGAAGTTGAGACAGACAAAAAAAATAGAGAACCTATGTGTGAGAACTGAGAAGTGAGACAGATGTTTTTATGTAAAAAAAAGAGAGTGATGTTTTTTTACTAGGTGACAAAGAGACGGTGTGAAATAACCTGTGCATAATTGCTTAGGACTGTGAGATAACTTTGGAGAGAGAGGGTTGCGAGCAGAAAAAACTTGTGAGGACACTTTGCATGCATGTGATGTGATTATGTGAGAGAAACTTTTTAAGGCTAAAACAATGTGAGAGTATGAACAGAGGAGAGGAGAGAGATGTGCCGGCAACAGGCCTGGTCCCATGATGGATTAATTTAGATTGATTGCACTGCAAAAGTTCTGTAGGCCGACATGCTTCACTATACTGTGCAAGAGGGTGCCTAGACACCCGGGTCCTAAAAATCCATTCTCATTTTGACAAAGTTTAGAGACAAAATATTAACATATACTCCCTCCGTTCATTTTTGTAAGTCATTTCAGACAACTGAAAATGGGCTGCTTTGCACGCTGTCTGAAATGTCTTCAACGCCTTATAAAAATGAATAGAGAAAATATTATTTTTTATAAACTTAGTCACTTCAGTCAAATCTAATATACAGACTAAATAAAAATAAAGGGAGTATATGTTACTATTTTTGTCTATAAACTTTGTTAAAGTTTATAAAGTTTGATTTTGACCAAATTAATATGTGAAGTAAATAAAAACGGATGGAGTAAAGTAATAAACGTTCGTGATATTATGGATGCCTGTTAGTTTGAGCCGATTCTCCTGCATCAGGCTGATGATCGGAAGCAATACCTTGCTATTTATGCGTTGCTCCAGAGCGTCAGCGCCCGCATTCATGCCTGGCCAGAGTGGTCGAGACCGCTTACTGGTGCCGGCATTGAAGCGACACGCCGGCCGAGGGAGCGCCGCCAGCGCCGCTTCCCGATGCAGGCGACTGCCTCGCGTTCAAACGCCTGTTCGTCCGTCTGCCGCCCACATTGATGATATGCGGTTGTTGAGGCGTCTCCTCTGACGCCACCCGTCCGTCCCTCTGCCGCCCACCATTGCTATATAAACCGCTGCCGCAGTCATCCACCTCCGACCGCTCTCCGCACCACTCCCACCATGGATCCCTACCCCGCCAAAGCTCTCTCGAACGGGCTGACGTCGGACCAGAAGAAGGAGATGGTCGCCATTGCTGCCGGCTGGCTGGCTGGTAGGTAGCCGGAGGACGACTATGTCCCAATGGAGGACGCTGACGACGACGAACCGTCGCCTCCCTCCTCCTCCGCGCCACCCTCTCCCATGCATTGCACCATGACCATCGGCGAGGCCCGTGCCCATTACATGGACATGATGCCGGAGGAGCGGGAGGAGCAGTTCCGGGAGGCGCAGGCCAATGCCGCCTACAACAACCACCTCCTGCAGGAGCACGTGCAGGCGGAGGAGCAGCTCGCCGTCGGCAGGGCTGTCGTGCCGGACGCGGACCTGGCGGAGCAGGAGGCGTTGCTCGAGTCTTACCTGACAGTGTCCTGGACTAGGGGGTACTAACCTAGTCGGCCCATAGTCCTCAGGCTGGGCTGGTGGGCCCTCATTCCCATTGAGATGGACTCCGGAAGCTACACGCCTGGATGTGATCAAGATTGTGCCTGCCAAAGACTTGACGTATACTCCAAGATATCTCCTGCCGCCTCCATACGATCCTCTGGATACCAACCATGTCACCCTAGATGCCCTACCTGGTGTGTGTATAAGCCAAGGGGTTTAGCCCGTAGAGGGGAGGGAATCACAATCTCATTCACCCAGCCCTAGAGGTAGAACACAATTTACGATCTCGAGGTAGATCAACTCTGTACTTGATACATCTCCATCAATATAAACAAGAGCAGGACGTAGGGTTTTACCTCCATCAAGAGGGCACAAACCTGGGTAAACATCGTCTCCCCCTGTTCTTGTTACCACCAATCCGAGATCCACAACTCGGGACCCCCTACCCTGAGGTCTCCCGGATTTCACATCGACACTGGTGCTTTCATTGAGAGTTCCGCGGTGTGATCACCAGAAGGATCGATGGCTAATTTGCAGATCAACCGCGACACCTGCCACGGGAACGTTTACATCCCCGGCCAACTTTTTGTGTTCGGTAGCATGATCTTTTGCGCCGACTCGGCAGGCCATTTGGCTTCCGTCAAGAACTATGCCATGGGTCAGATCATAACTTTTGGAGGCCTAGAATACACCACGGACTCCCTTGGCAAGCTTGTCCTATTGGGCTGGACGCCCGACCGGGTTGAGGGTCTATCAGACATCGGAGGCTCGACTCCGGAAACGATCTCCTTCGGGGGCATCATACCAGGCTCCCTGGCCCCACCGGAGGAACCTAACATGATGACCCCGAGTGATCTTGCCTTGCCACCAAGCCCGGATGCTAGTCCGGCCCCCATCTTGGAAGTTACATCGGGTTTAGAACCGACCCTAGTGCAGGATCTGGAGTTGGCTTTGGATCCTCACCACGCTAAAAACATGCTGAATTATATGCCTGGCGTACTTTGAGTTAGCCCCACCTATAGCCAGGCCATAAACCCCGATGAGTTGTCTCAGCTGCATGAGATGCTCGACCGCATCCAAAGCTTATCAATCTCGGATGGCAAGACCTCGGTTTACGACAAGATCAGACTTAAAGATGACGATCAGGAAATTTACGTCCCACCCACCACCCATCTACTCGCCACGGTCGACGACTTAACCGACGTGCTAGACTACGACGTGGCCACTGACATGGATGAAGATGTCGATGGCCCTACGAAAAACACCCCGCCGTTGATAAACACCAGCAAGTGGACCGCAACATCTACTTATGATGTATACATGGTCGACACTCCTAGAAACCCATCCATACGTCGACACAGACGCGGACGGGGCACCAACAGGGACATCAGCGGGAACAACGCCACCGTCGATAACGGCGGCACGACAACCGACGAGGCTGATGACCCACGGGAGGATCTTCAAGCTTCCGAAGAACGTCACACTAGTCCCAAAGGAATCCCCGAGAACCTGTACCCCAATGACCTCTTTGAAGGGGCCGACGACAATTACATGCCGAAATTCGAGGAAGACAAGAGCCTCGGTACCGAGGACTTCATAGTCCCCGAAAACCCAGTTGAGCAAGAATGCTTCCAGCGACTCCTTGTCGCCACCGCCCGAAGCATGAAGCGGAAGTAGCAACAGCTGCAGGCCAACGAAGATGCACTAAACGACAAGTGGGTCGAAATACTCTCGGCCGAACAAGATCTCAAAGAACGACATCATAGCGCGCCCAAATCTTATCCACGCAGGCATCTGCTGCCTGAGTTTAATGATGAACTAACTGCCAATGTGCCCGACCGACCTCCCAGAGGGCGCAACATGCTAGTGCGGGAAAAATTTCTACACCCAACCAGCTCCACGCCGTCACGGCAAGGACCCTGTGGATTACTTAGACCCTCATGATGTTCAACGTCGGATAGAGGAAAACCGAGCGCCACCTTGGTCCATTTACGGATAAAAAAGGCACGAACCTGCAGGACTTAACGGCTATGATGCCTGGATGGATAGGAACGATCGAGCTCTGGACCAGGCCTACACACAGATTTCCCCCGATATCTGGTGCGATACTACTCGGACCCGAGGCCCCGCTCACCCGGTCTATTTCACAGACAGGGTAATGGAACACCAGTTCCTGGACGGGTTCAAACCTATCAACATCGAATCGTACGATGGAACAACCGACCCAGCGGTGTGGATCGAGGATTTCCTCTTACATATACATATGGCCAATCGAGATGACCTCCATGCCATCAAGTATCTGCCGCTCAAGTTAAAGGGGCCGGCAAGGCATTGGCCGAATAGCCTGCCTCCTTACTCCATCGGGAGCTGGGAAGCCCTCGAGGATGCCTTTAGGGAAAATTTCCAAGGAAACTATGTCCAACCTCTGGACGCCGACGACCTTAGCCGCGTCATCCAGCAATTCGGTGAATCAGCTCGGAAGTTCTAGAACAGGTTCCTCACTAAAAAGAACCAGATTATAGACTGCTCCGACGCCGAGGCCATTGCGGCATTCAAGAATAACAGTCAAGATGAATGGCTCGTCCGGCAGCTCGGGCAGGATAAGCCGAGGACCATGGCAGCTCTCACCTTGTTCATGACCCGCTTTTGCGTGGGAGAGGATAGCTGGCTGGCCCGTAGTACTTGCAACGGCAAGGCAGGCACCTCGGAGACTCGCGACGCCAATGGCAAGCCCAAGCGCAATAAAAATAAGTGCTGGCATAGAAACGACCAGAGCGATAAAGAGGACACCGCAGTCAATGCAGGGTTCAACGAACCTAGATCTAGACAGAAAAGGAAGCCCTTTAAAAGGAACATGTATGGGCCCAACCAGCTAGACAGGATCCTTGACAGGCCATGCCAAATCCACGATACCTTGGACAAACCAACAAACCACACTAAGAGGAATTGCTGGGTCTTCAAAATAGTTGGTAAAATAGCGACGGAGGGGAATAGTAAAGCCCAGCCTCGAGCGAGGACGAGGATGACCTCGGCGGCCAAATAATGATGGCCAGAAGCAGTTTCCTCACGAGGTGAAGGACGTAAACATGATCTACGTCACACACATCCCCAAGAGGGAGAGGAAATGCGCACTCCGGGACGTTTATGTGTTGGAGCCCGTCACCCCGAAGTTCAATCCGTGGTCGGCTTACCCGATCACAGTTGACAAACACGACCATCCGACCAACATCATGCATGGCGGATCGGCAGCGCTGGTCCTAGACCCATCAATGGATTTCATCTGACGCTTGTCCTCATGGACAGAGGTAGCAGCCTCAATTTAATCTACGCTGATACGATCAGAAAGATGGGCACCGACTCCTCGGATCAAGCCCAGCACCATCACCTTTAAAGGTGTGATACCAGGCATCGAAGCTCGCTGCACGAGAACTGTGACACTGGAGGTAGTCTTCGCGTCACCCGAGGACTTAAGGAGCGAGGAATTAATGTTTGACATTGTACCTTTTCGCAGCGGATATCACGCGCTTCTAGGGTGCACTAGATTTGCTCGCTTCAACGTAGTCCCGCATTATGCTTACCTCAAGCTCAAAATGCCAGGACCAAACAATGTTATCATAGCCAATGGCAACACCAAAAGCTCTCTCTGGATGGAGGAGTAGACCGCGGCTTTCGCAGCCGAGGTGCAGGCATCTGAGGAGGTAGCCCGTGCGGGCAAGCGCACCCCCAGATCATCATAGCGTACGCGGGTCGGGCCAGCTGACCTTGGACAAGCACTCCCCCACCCTAAATAGGGGCACAGGCTCCTCGCGCGCCTCCCCTAGAAGGGGCATTACGTCCCCAGGGTGCATAACTTTGCATTGAAAATTCCCTGGGTCGCTGAGGAGCAAAAATAATGGAAACGTCGGATCAGCTAGACCGAGTAGCGACGCGCTTTGGGCTTGCACATCGGTGAGGTTATGTCAAAGACCTAGCCAAGAATAGCATGCCCATGTGGCGTTAACCACCCAACTAGCAGCTGCAGACCCAGTTGTCGGTGTTCATCATTTTCATTGTATATCCATGTTAGATTTTATTTTTGCTTTCTTTTGCGTGTTTGAAAAACTTTGAAAATCCAAAAATATTTCTTGCTTCTTTTCGGCTTTTCTTTCTTGTTTAGTTAGTTCGTAGTATTAAAAGAAAACCCCAAAAGATTTCTCGTTTCTTCTTTTGTTGTTCGTTAGGAGTTCGTCCATGTAAATAGTTTTCCCACTTTTCGTTTACTTCTTTTGTTTGCTTTCTTCAGAAAAAACTGAAAAACTCCAAAAACATTTCGATGTGTTTCTTTGAAATTCCTTTTCTTTTTTGAGTCGTTGTTTGGAGAAGAATATACTAGAATTGTTAAGTGGCTCTCATATACATTACTTTTGATTAATGAAGAGCCAATATTACCTTCACTACAAACTTTGCTCTATTTAGTGACGCTTCACTTGTGTCATGTAAAACCCGTTTTCGTCAAAGAAAATACGCTGGTGATGTTTTCCGATTGTCACCCCCACCATCACCGAAGCGTCATCATAGAAAATAAAATTTTGACCGTACCACTTTTTTTGTCACGCAAGTTCGCATGTTAGGTGACGAACCAAAAAATGTCACCGGCGGTCGTGTTAGGTGACGGCCCAGAATGTCACCTAAGATGGCCCAATCTGTTGCCTAAGATCTTTTTGGCGATGACAATCCCATCACCGGTGATCGGCCCGAGGGTTTGACCGGTCAAAGATTCTGACAGGTAGGTGATGACCCACAAGTATAGGGGATCTATCGTAGTCTTTTTGATAAGTAAAAGTGTCAAACCCAATGAGGAGCAGAAGGAAATGACAAGCGGTTTTCAGCAAGGTATTCTCCGCAAGCATGAAAATTATCGGTAATAGATAGTTGTGTGATAAGATAATTCGTAACGGGTAACAAGTAAAAAAAGTAACTAAGGTGCAGCAAGGTGGCCCAATCCTTTTTGTAGCAAAGGACAAGCCTGGACGAACTCTTATATAAAGCAAAGCGCTCCCGAGGACATATGGGAATTGTTGTCAAGTTAGTTTTCATCATGCTCATATGATTCGCGTTCGTTACTTTGGTAATTTGATATGTGGGTGGACCGGTGCTTGGGTGTTGCCCTTCCTTGAACAAGCCTCCCACTTATGATTAACCCCTCTCGCAAGCATCCGCAACTACGAAAGAAGAATTAAGGTAAACCTAACCATAGCATGAAACATATGGATCCAAATCAGCCCCTTATGAAGCAACGCATAAACTAGGGTTTAAGCTTTTGTCACACTAGCTACCCATCATCTACTTATTACTTCCCAATGCCTTCCCCTAGGCCCAAATCATGGTGAAGTGTCATGTAGTCGACGTTCACATAACACCACTAGAGGAGAGACAACATACATCTCATCATAATATCGAACGAATACCAAATTCACATGATTACTTATAACAAGACTTCTCCCATGTCCTCAGGAACAAACGTAACTACTCACAAAGCATATTCATGTTCATAATCAGAGGAGTATTAATTATCATTAAGGATCTGAACATATGATCTTCCACCGAATAAACCAACTAGCATCAACTACAAGGAGTAATCAACACTACTAGCAAACAACAGGTACCAATCTGAGGTTTTGAGACAAAGATCAGATACAAGAGATGAACTAGGGTTTGAGAGGAGATGGTGCTGATGAAGATGTTGATGGAGATTGACCCTCTCTCGATGAGAGGATCGTTGGTGATGATGATGGCGATGATTTCCCCCTCCGGGAGGGATGTTTCCCAGGCAGAACAGCTCAGCCGGAGCCCTAGATTGGTTCTGCCCAGGTTCCGCCTCGAGACAGCGGCGCTTCATCCCGAAAGCTTCCTTTTGATTTTTTCCAGGTCAAAACACACCATATAGCAGAATATGGGCGTCGGGGGCCTGCCAGGGGGCCCACAAGCCCGGAGGGCGCGCCCTCAACCATTGTGGATGGCAGGTGGCCCCCCTCTGGTGCTTTCTTTGCCCAATATTTTTTATGTATTCCAAAAATATTCTCCGTAAAGCTTCAGGACTTTTGGAGTTGTGCAGAATAGGTCTCTAATATTTGCTCCTTTTCCAGTCCAGAATTCCAGCTGCCGGCATTCTCCCTCTTCATGTAAACCTTGTAAAATAAGAGAGAATATACATAAGTATTGTGATATAATGTGTAATAAGAGCCCATAATGCAATAAATATCAATATAAAAGCATGATGCAAAATGGGCGTATCAGTAGGGCCAGCAGTTGCTGACGTGGCTTCGTCCTTGTGGGTCCGCCATGGGTTTTATTGTCGATGGTCCCGTCAGTAATAAATCAACGTCAGTTTTGACCGGATAATGTTGCTCTCATATGGGCCGAGAAGATGCTGACGTGGCTGCTTACACCATGCATCATTTTTTCGTTGAAGATGTGTCGTCTGACCGGCCAACGGTTCTGACATGTGGGCCCATTGTTGGGCTGACATGGATGCTGGCAGGCGGGTCCATACGTGGGTGACGTGGTTTGTTACATGTGGGACCATACGCCGGTGACGGCGCCCATAACCGTCACAGTTTGTACCCGCGGTCAATTTGTTTTATATTGCAAAAATTGGCCAACATATTTGACAATTTTGATATGAATTCGTGCAAAATTGGAATTTTAATGCAAATTGAGATGTCACTGCTTTTATTAAACTGCAAACTTGACAATTGTCAAACAGACTCTCTCAGACATTACGATAACCAACCATGGTAAAAACCCATAGTATAAAATTAGACATGACTCAGTTTCACGGCATCCTAGCATCGCAACCCTGATGATGTACCTAACCAGGGCATCAAGTTCATCTAGTCTCTTTTCGATATTCGTAGTTTTCTCTTTCACATTCTTGACGATTGTAAGTTTTTCCTGCTGCTCTTGGAGGCCATTCTTGATAGATTGAATATGGTTGTACTGATCAGACACCCTCAATTTCAGGTCCTCAATGTCATCTTGTTGCTCTGGCAGAGCATTCTTGACAGTTTCAAGTACTTTTTGCTGCTCTAGAAGGGTATTGTTGACAGATTTAAGTTGATCTGCACATCTGGCCGGAGACACTTCCAACTTCATGTTCTTGTTGCTGCTCTGCCAGGGCCTTCTTGACAGTTTCAAGTTCTAGCTGCTGCCATGCCAGGTCCTTCTTCATAGCATCTAGTTTGTCACGTCGTGCTCGACTGCTACTGGTTCTTCCTGCTGCATTGCCAGTGGACTGATGACCGGTTCAGATTGTTGTTTCTCGGGCAAATGACCTGCAGTAAGGCCATCATTTGAGCGTCCTAACTTTCCCTATAGAAAAAAATCATGCAGGTTACATCATATGGGAGAATTCCAAAAGCTATAGATGCATTTGCCGCAATATACAACTACATGGGTGAACAAAGGTCAAAACTAAGGAAGTGTTCACACAAAAGAGTTGGCCTACTCACTAGGTGACCCCGCTTTCGCTTTGATTTGCTTGAGCTGGGTAATACATATGCATTCAGAGATATGAGATGTTTGAACTCTTGAAGCAGCACATGTAGAGCCTTAGTCACCGATTCCAGTTGATGACGATAATATTCCTGACATAATGTACTTATAGACATTAGATTGTAGTGTATGATGTCTACTATGCAACTTTATTCTTGTAGACTCGTGTTGGGCGTCCAAGCGCAGAGTTTTGTAGGACCGTAGCAATTTTCCCTCAAGTGGATGACCTAAGGTTTATCAATCCGTGGGAGGCGTAGGATGAAGATGGCCTCTCTCAAACAACCCTGCAACCAAATAACAAAGAGTCTCTTGTGTCCCCAACACACCAATACAATGGCAAATTGTATAGGTGCACTAGTTCGGCGAAGAGATGGTAATAAAAGTGTAGTATGGAAGGTAGAAATATATTTTTATAATCTGAATTAAATGAAAACAGCAAGGTAGCAAGTAACAAAAGTGAGCACAAACGGTATTGCAATGCTTGAAAATGAGGCCTAGGGTCCGTACTTTCACTAGTGCAATCTCTCAAAATGCTAATCCAATTGGATCATATAACCATCCCTCAAAGTGCGATGAAGAATCACCCCAAAGTTCTTACCTAGCGGAGAACATAAGAAGAAATTGTTTGCAGCTCTTCTTTCCGATCGATCTATCCAAGAGTTGGTACTAAAATAACACCAAGTTATTCTTTCCGATCGATCTATAAGAGTTCGTACTAAAATAATACCGAAGCAAATTCAGATTCACAATACTCAATCGAACACAAAGAACCTCAAAGAGTGCCCCAAGATTTCTACCGGAGAAAGTAGGATGAAAAAGTGCATCAACCCCTATGCATAGATTACCCCAATGTCACCTCGGGAATCCACGAGTCGAGTGCCAAAACATATATCAAGTGAATCAATATAATACCCCGTTGTCACCATGCGTATTCATATGCAAGACATATATCATGTGCTCTCAAATCCATAAAAGTATTCAATCCAATAAGAACGAAATCTCAAAGGGAAAACTCAATTCATCAAAACAAGATAGAGAGGGAGAAACACCATATGATCCAACTATATTAACAAAGCCCACGATACATCAAAATCGTGCCATCTCAAGATCACGAGAGAGAGAGAGAGATTAAACACATAGCTACTGGTACAAACCCTCAGCCCCGAGGGTGGACTACTCCCTCCTCATGATGGTGGCCGCCGGGATGATGAAGATGGCCACCGGTGATGATTTTCCCCTCTGGCAGGGTGCCGGAACAGGGTCCAGATTGGTGTTTCGTGGATACAAAGGCCTGCGGCGGAGGAACTTCCGATCTAGGGTTATTTCTGATGGTTTCTCTATATATAGGATTTTTCAGCGTTGGAATCATGCGAGGTGAGCACAACACACCACGCCTCGGGTTGGGATCCAGGTGCGCCCTGGTGGGTTGTGCCCTCCTCATGGCTCTTCTGGCCCTCCCACGAAGCTTTGGGGGTCTCTTTTGTTCCAAAAAAATCATCAAAAAGTTTCAGCTCATTAGGAGAACTTTCATTTCTGCACAGAAAACAACACCACGGTAGTTCTCCTGAAAACAGTGTCAGTCCGGGTTAGTTCCATGCAAATCATTCCAAAACCATATAAAATTGTTGTAAACATGGCATGCATACTTCATAAATTATAGATACGTTGGAGACGTATCAGTGCATAATTTAGATCCCATGACACATGACATAGAAAGTAGACATATTCTAACCATAGATGAAGAATTTCTTATAACATTGACCTGTACATCTTTAGTACTGACGGATGTGCATCTTTTTGTTCACTATCGCTGCCACATTCATTCAGTTCTTCATGGTGTGTACATTTAAGTGAAGGACCACTTGCTCATAGATCTGATAAAGATAGGTAATCTATCATACGACGACAATACCAAGCTAGTAACTCAAGAAGCTTCTCCTATCGGTACAGGTTCTTCTTCTTCTTCATCTGTATTTGACATTTTGTTTGCTTCTATAGTTTTGATCATGGCAATATGTGTTCATGTGGTACCAGTCCTCACATATTCAAGGTGAACCCAAGAGGTTTGAAATGCACATCCATTTTGTTCATTTATCATCTGAAGTTGACTGTTTACACATTATAGTGTGTATGGCCGGTTGTCATGTCATACTGTGAGCTTCTACCATGAGCATGCGGAAAGGTGCCTCCATAGGTGAATGTTCACAAAAGTATGTGCATTTGACATTTTATTTTTGCTTATGTACTATTTATGGGCAAATGTTCATGTGTTGGGATGTTCATTGCATATGTAAGGTGATCCCAATTGGTTTGCAATGCACATAAGTTTCGTTTGTGTGGGGTATCTTGAATAAAGCAAGTTCATCGTGTCAAGTGTCACGTCTGGTTAGAAATAAAAGTCCAGAGTGCCAATTTTTACATCATAATTTGATATATCCTTAAAAAAACAAGTTGAGCATGCCATATCAAGACCACACACAACACAGGCAAGTCGAGCATGGGCGTGGTACAAAATATATTGCTCGAACCCACCTAATTTATTTTGCTTCAACTAAAAATACATAAAAAAATTGTTTGAACAGATGCCTGATTCCCCGTGCGTCTTGGAACCAACAGGCCACGTCGAAACTGCTCTGGTCGGTTACCTTTTTGCATGAGAAATTAACGATCGAATTCCTTGTACCACATCCATTTGCATCTTTTTCCTCGGCCATTCTTCGTCCTCCACAACCCCCGCAGCCTCCCAACAGCCATGGACTACAAGAAACTAACAATGGAAACCCAGAATATCATTGCCCATGGCACAACCATGCTGGAGGTGGTGTACACCAACGAACCTAGGATTGTGGAGCGAGTCATTTCCATGTACGAGAAATGGCTCTAGGAGGAGAAGAACAAGTTCATTGGACTCGACCTCCAGTACACCCGTTCGAGCAGTTACAGATGAGAAGGGGTCGCCGTCGTGCAACTTGCAATGTGCGAGCATGTCCTCATGTACCACTACTGCAGGTCCGAGTGGTGCCAGGCGTTGGATCAATTCCTGCAATGCAAATCGATAACTTTCGCTAGAGTGGACATGAGGGGCGACAAGATCATGCTTTCCCGTGCATGGATAACGATTCCAGACGAACACCATGTCGACATCCAAGAGCAGTTCTATATCAAAGGTGGTGGAGAAAGGGACTCCATGGGTGACCTTGCAGGGGCCATCATTGACCCGTCATACAAGAACATGAAGAAATAAGCACTAGTACCGGGAGTGAAAGCTGCTTTCCCCATTGCTCCTCGAGTACACAGCAAAAGATGGGTACATTAGCTACGATTTGTACCATCTGATCCTAATCATTAAGGATGGGCTACATCATCTTCTCTAACCACCATTAAGGGAATGACTCCACCCTCGTAAGAACAAAGACGAGGGATCTTCGAACGACTTGAAGCATTGGAAGGGAAACAATGGGTGGTGAATTGCAAGAACTTGGGTGTGTACATTCAACTAGTAGTATGTTCATTTAGATCGAGCGAACATATGTTCTAACTATGATTGCAGTAGGTCAAAGATGTCATGTGTTATTGCAAGAACTTGGGTGTCTACATTCAACTAGTAATATGTTAATTTAGGTATGAGCGATCATATGTTCTAACTATGATTGTACTAGGTCAAAGATGTCATGTGTTATTGCATTATACTTATTTACATAGAATAAGTGGTGTGGTGATGTACAAATGCATGGTGCTTATGTAAAAATATGTGATTGCACCTTTGTTAACTTTTTGCAAAAAAAATCGTGAATAGTGTGAGCAATTTCAGAAATATTTGCAAGGGCTTTCAAAATATGCATGAAACAATTTGAGCACTTACACAATACATCGAGAGCACTTTCATAGTCTTTGCACGTTAAAAAAAAGCAATGCACTGTCATGTGTTCGTGTGTAGAAAAAAAAGCAACAAACGTCAAGTCTTCATGTGCCTCCTCGTCTGCCTCGCATGAACTGGGCACCCTCAGATCATGGCTACACGGCGCACGCTTGGTATGGCCGTCGTTCAAACATATTCGACAGCCTCCTCGTCTCTCACCATGATTTAAGCGATTGCCAACTCCCCTCTACATCACCTTCACCATTCCACTCCCAATCTCTCTCGCATCTTTCTATCACTAGCACCATGTCTCGCGACGGATCTTTCGGCACCCTCGATGGCGACAGGACGGCGATGCCGGGCTTACTATCCTCGTTCACTTGGGAATGCTATGTCAACCTCCACGGTGGCTACACCATCTGCATCGTCTACACCAACGAGATTAGTGCTGTCAACACGTGGATACAAGAGAGCGAGGCGTACATGCGAGCGTATGAACTGGTGGTTGTCAGCATAGACCTCGAGTAGTACACTCCCTCGTAGGACAAGGCAACAATCATCCGTCTTTGCGACATCTCTACTTGTCTCGTTTACCAGGTATGCTGGTCGTCAAGGGTGAGCGCATCCCTGCGGAAGTTCCTCCTCAAGGAACAGTATACATTCGTAGGTTTTTCCATGAGGCGTGACAAAGAACAGTTGGAGCTTTTGGGTTTAAGGGTCATAAACTACAAAGACATCCAGGCCGAATGGGCTATTCCGGAAGAGGCAAACAAGACTTTGAATTCGCTCGGGGTAGTATTCGGATTGATCATTGATGAATTCTATGACGAGATGAAGAATTTGTTCGAATAGGAGTATCGCCAACACTGGGCTATGGAGCTCTGTGATGCACAAATCGCGTACGCGTGCATGGATGCATAAACATACTTAGCCGTATGGAGACGGATCTACCTCATCGATCAGGCTCTGCTGGAAGCAACAGAAAGGCAAGTAATGTGGGCCATCCATGAAAACAACAAGAAGATGGAGAGGATGCAATGCAAACTGGAGAACGCGCAACATGGGAGATATTAGTGTTGAATAGATTAGTTTTATTATGATTTATGTAATTTAACTTCTCCTGAACTTGGCCGATTTATTCTGAAGTCATGCATTCCAATGTTCTGAACATTTGTGGTATCATCTTATTAAGTCAATTAATGTACCTGTCCTCCCTTAAAAGCAGTACCTTCGCACACTACATTGTCGAATCTTTATATTTCCCATTCGTCATCATGCCCTGAGCGAAACTCTAGCTGTCAAGGGGAAAAGACGCACGCACACGGAGGAAAGAAGGAGGGTAACTAGGTTGCAGAATCGACGGGGGCGACAAGCAATCCTCGTCCCGCTGCTGGTAGCGACAACAACATCACAGTCAGTGTCGGGGGCAAAAGCCTCACGGGCGGAGGCGGCGGCGGTGACTTGCCCGACGAATGGAAGATCACATCGAAGTTGTTGTTCGGAAGGAAAAAGCCAACACAGGTAAGTCAACCTGGCACCCATGTCCCTCATGAAATGCGGTGTGTTATTTGCTCACTGAACGATCTAGTATCTGTGAATAGGATGGTGAAACCCCCCTGTGGTAAACCCTAGTATTCCGATGCCCGAGTTAAGTCCTCAATTCAGTGGAATGCAGAAGATAGAGACACATGGGCACATGTGTACCCCAATCCGCAGAGTCTGCATATACAGATTTGATTTTGGGCGTAGGTTTCTAGTCTGCCCAAAAGAGGTTTGAAATAAACCAATTGTTTTCTATGTTACGCGTTCATTGGTTACATCCACAATTTAACTCCACTTTTTTCCTGTACTATACGGATATGACACGCGTGGATATTTGAAGTGGATGGACAAAGAATGGAAGGGGAGAGCGAGGACTGTAATCCACAAGCTCGCTGAAGAAAATTTGGTGCTACAGAAATCAAATATGGAGAAGGACAAGCAAATAGCTTGCATGAAAGAAGAGAGGAAGGCGGCAAACATCTACATGAAGTACACCATTAAGAGCAGTGATAGAAGGGATTTAGCTGCACTGTCTGTCATAGTTTGAATAATATTAGTTTCAACATTAATAGGTGTACCTGAAATATAGTGCTTTATTCTTTGTCCATTGACCACCTTCGGATTAGTGCCTTCTGGATTATTGATCTTAATAGCTCCAGACCTATAAACTTCTTCAATGATATATGGCCCTTCCCATTTGGAGAGAAGTTTCCTACAAAAAATATAAAACGAGAATTGTACAATAAACATACTCACCCACTTTGAATTCCCGCTTTTGGATTCTCTTATCATGCCATCTTTTAACCTTTTCTTTGAATAATTTGGCATTTTCATAAGCTTGGGTTCTCCATTCATCTAGTGAGCTAATATCAAATAACCTCTTTTCACCGGCAAGTTTGAAATCATAGTTGAGTTCCTTAATTGCCCAATATGCTTTATGTTCTAACTCAAGAGGTAAATGACATGCTTTTCCAGAAACCATTTTATATGGAGACATACCCATAGGATTTTTATAAGCTGTTTTGTAGGCCCACAGTGCATCATCTAATTTCTTAGACCAACTCTTTCGGGGCCTATTGACAGTCTTTTGCAAAATTAACTTTATTTCCCTATTGCTTAATTCAACTTGACCACTAGATTGATGGTGATAAGGAGATGCAATTCTATGGTTGACATCATATTTAGCAAGCAATTTATGGAAAGCACCATGAATGAAGTGTGAACCACCATCAGTCATTAAATATCTAGGGACACCAAACCTCGGGAAAATAATTTCTTTAAGCATTTTAATGGAAGTGTTGTGATCAACACTACTGGTTGGAATACCTTCTACCCACTTAGTGACATAATCAACATCAACCAAGATATGTGTGTACCCATTAGAGGAAGGAAAATGTCCCATATAATCAAAGCCCCAAACATCAAATGGTTCAATAACAACTGAATAATTCATAGGCATTTCCTGACGTCTACCAATATTACCAATTCTTTGACATTCATCACAAGAAAGGACAAACTTACAAGCATCTTTGAAGAGAGTAGGACAATAAAAATCAGACTGTAATACCTTGTGTGCAGTTCTATCTCCCGCATGATGCCCTCCGTAGGCCTCGAAGTGACACTTCCATAGGATTTGTTCCTATTCATGCTTAGGTATAAACGTCTAATAATACCATCTACTCCTTCTTTATAAAGATGTGGGTCATCCCAAAAGTAATGTATTAAATCATAGAAGAATTTTTTTCTTTTGTTGGTATGTGAAACTAGGTGGTATAAATTTAGGAACAATATAATTAGCATAGTCAGCATACCAAGGAGTATTATGAGAAGCATTTATGACAGCTAGTTGTTCATCAGGGAAACTATCATCAATAGGTAGTGGGTCATCAAGAATATTTTCTAACCTAGACAAGTTATCAGCTACGGGGTTCTCAGCTCCTTTTCTATCAGTGATGTGTAAGTCAAATTCTTGTAGAAAAAGAACCCACCTAATGAGTCTAGGTTTAGCATCTTTCTTTTTCATAAGGTATTTAATACTACCATGATCGGTGTGAACAATTACTTTGGAATCGACAATGTAGGATCTGAATTTATCACAAGCAAACACAACTGCTAAGAATTCTTTTTCAGTAGTAGCATAATTTCTTTGGGAACTGTCTAGAGTTTTAGTAGCATGATGGATAACATTTTTGACAGATTCTATTTTCGTTGTGTTGTTCGCTTGTTTTGTTGTATCTATGGATTGCACCGGGGGTATAAGAGATGGTGAAGTTAGAATACAGTAGGTATAATGCAATAAAAAAATATGAATGGTTTTACAACAATACCTAAATTAGTGATTTACTTTATTATACTAATGGATCTCACGAAGGTTTTGTTGTGTTTTGTGCGCTGAAGTTTTCAAGTTTGAGTGCGATCACGATGGATGAAGGAGTAAGGAGTGGCAAGAGCCTAAGCTTGGGATTCCTGAGGCACCCCAAGGTCATATTAAAGGACTCCCAACCATCTAAGCTTGGGGATGCCCCGGAAGGCATCCCCTCTTTCTTCTACCAACTATCGGTACTTTTACTTGGAGCTATATTTTTATTCATCACATGATATGAGTTTTGCTTGGAGCATCGTGTATTATATGAGTCTTTGTTTGCTTCTTAGTTTGTCAGAATCATCCTTGCTGGATACACCCATTTGAGAGGGACACACATTTTTCGTGATTTGTTAAAATACTCTATGTGCTTCACTTATATCTTTTAGAGCACGACAGTGATTATATTTTGAAGAAATAGATGAACTCTCATGCTTCACCTATATTATTTTGAGAGTTGACAATAGTAATGGTAATATGCACAAGATATGAATTTGGTCCTAATGGGATGGATATTCAAGAGCGATATAATAAAAACTTTCATGTAGATCACTGGATATGATAAGTTTGATTCCTTGCAATAGTTTTGCGATATGGAGATGATAATATGTGAGTTATGCTAGTAAGAAATTGTGATTTAGTAAGAATATTGGTGTTAAGGTTTCTGACTCCCTATGCATGCACGTAAAGTCAATAGTTATGCAACGAAGTTATATCCTACTTATGGTGCATTATTTAGTGTTAGTTATTCTCAACGCATGTTTATGACCGTTTTCATTTTCTGGTTGGTTGCTTCTCAATATAGTTGCTAGCCTCCATTTGCACTAAGCGGGAATGCTGCTCGTGCATTGAATTCCTTAAACCCAAATTTGTGCCAAATGAGTCCACTATACCTACCTATATGCGGCATTTACATGCTGTTCCAAGTATATTTGCATGTGCCAACTCTAATCATTCAAAAAACTAAACGTTTTGTGTGCCCGTACCGCTAGTGAAGCGACAAGAGGTGGTCAATATTTTTCATGCTAGATGGGTTATTCTCATGATGAGTGTTTCTTCACTTGTCATTGCATGATAAAGTGGCAGGTAATAGGGATGCCCAGTCCCGAAATGAATTAAAATGAAAAAATAAACCCCCCTTGGAAAGTTGAAAGTTTGGAAGGCACCCATGGATACGGCTAGCTATGGATTGTGAAAGAATGGTGGAGGGGCAATAAACTTCATTTTTTGTTTGGGAACCGCTTATTTCCTGTCTAGCATGGGAAATATTGGAAACTTTTGGTCGTGATGTTGACAGGAAAAGCATGCCTCTCAAAAATAATTTTATCTCTGTTTTAAACTCTGAGCTCTGGCACCTCTACAAATCTCTACTTCCCTCTACGAAGGGCCTATCTATACTTTTATGCATTTTTTATTTTGAGTCTCCATCTTCTCTTATAAAGCACCAACCGGAGAGCACTATTGTCATACTTGTGCATTGGGTGCAGTTAATGTTGAGTGTGTTTGATGAATGGATCAATGACCGAGCATAATGGGCTAGAGATAACTTTCTTTAGCGTTGATATTTTGGAAGACATGGTTGCTTGTTAGTATGCTTGAGTATTTATATCTTCATGTCAAACTATAGACTATTGCTTTGAATCACTCAAATCCAAATATTCATGCCACAAAAGAAAATATTATATGATGAATAAGATAGGTACCATTCCACATAAAAAATTCTGTTTTTATCATTTACCTACTCGAGGACGAGTAGGAATTAAGCTTGGGGATGCTGGTACGTCTCCAACGTATCTATAATTTTTGATTGTTCCATGCTATTATAGTATCAATCTTGGATATTCTATATGCAATTACATATCATTTTTTGGGACTAACCTATTAACTCAGTGCACAATGCTAGTTGCTATTTTTTCTGCCCGTTTTTGGTTTTCCAGAATATCAGTACCAAACGAAGTCCAAATGCCACAAAACTTTCTAGAGATTTTTTTCTAGATAAAAGAGACTCTGGAAGCTTCGGGAGAGGGCCATAAGATGAAGGACGAGCTAGCCCACGAGGCACTAGGGCGCACCCACGGGGGTGGGCGCGCCCTGGTGGCTCATGGGGCCCATGTTCACCCGTTTGACCTAATTCCGCCTCTATAAACTCTCTAAAATCAGGAAACCAACAGAGGGCCACCTGAAATACTTTTTCCACCGCTGCAAGCTTTTATTCTCGAAAGATCCCATCTGGAGGTCTTTTCCGGCACTCTACCGAAGGGGGAATCAACCATGGAGGGGCTCTACATCAGCATTGCTGCCCTTCTGATGATATGTGAGTAGTTTACCACTGGCTGACAGGTCCATAGTTAGTAGCTAAATGGCTTCTTCTCTGATCTTCAATACAATGTTGTCCTTGATGTTCTTGGAGATCTATTCGATGTAATCACTTTTTGCAGTGTATTTGTTGAGATCCGATGAATTGTGAGTTTATGATCAGATTATCCATGAATATTATTTGAGTCTTCTCTGAACTTTTTTATGCATGAGTATTATAGCTTTGTATTTCTCTCTGATCTATTGATTTGGTTTGGCCAACTAGATTGATTTTTCTTGCAATGGGAGAGCTACTTTATGATGGGTTCGATCTTGCGGTGCTCAATCCCAGTGATAGAAAGGGACATGCCACATATTTGTATCATTGCCCTTAAGGATAAAAAGATGGGGTTTTGATACGCCTCCAACGTATCTATAATTTTTGATTGTTCCATGTTATTATATTATCTGTTTTGGATGTTTTATATGCATTAATATGCTATTTTATATTATTTTTGGGACTAACCTATTAACCTAGAGCCCAGTGCCAGTTTCTATTTTTTCCTTGTTTTTGAGCTTCGCAGAAAAGGAATACTAAACGGAGTCCAAACGGAATAAAACGTCACGATGATTTTTTATGGACCAGAAGAAGCCCACGGAGTATCGGAGATGGACCAGAGGAGCCATGAGGCATCCACAAGGGTGGAGGGCGCGCCCCCTGCCTTGTCGTCGCCTCATGGACCCCCTTGACTTGTCCCCGACGCCAAAAATTCCTATATTCCAGAAAACCCCAGAAAGAAACCTAGATTGGGAGTTCCGCCGCCGCAAGCCTCTATAGCCACGAAAAACCAATCGAGAGGCCGTTCCGGCACCCTACTAGAGGGGGAATCCATCAAAGGTGGCCATCTTCATCATACCGACGATCTCCATGACGAGGAGGGAGTAGTTCACCCTCGGGGCCGAGGGTATGTACCAGTAGCTATGTGTTTGATCTCTCTCTCTCTCTCTCTCGTGTTCTTGATTTGGCACGATCTTGATGTATCACGAGCTTTGCTACTATAGTTGGATCTTATGGTGTTTCTCCCTCTCTATCTTGTGATGGTTTTGTTATGTCGGATTGAATACTTATATGGATTTGAGAACACTTGATGTATGTCTTGCGTGGGATACCCGTGGTGACAATGGGGTGTTCTATTGATTCACTTGATGTATGTTTTGGCACTCAACTTGCGGATTCCCGTGGTGACATTGGGGTAATCTATGCATAGGGGTTCATGCATGTTTTCATATTCTTTTCTCCGGTAGAAATCTCGGGACGCTCTTGAAGTTCTTTGTGTTGGATAGAATATTATGAATCTGAAGTTGTTTGATGCATATCGTATAATTGACCCACAGATACTTGTGGTGACATTGGAGTATCTAGGTGACATTAGGGTTGATTGATGTGTGTCGTATGTTGTTATTTTACTACGAACTCTAGGGCTGTTTGTGACACCTATAGGAATAGCTCAATGGATTGATCGGAAATAATAACTTTGAGGTGGTTTTGTACCCTACAAGCAATTTTATCTTATGTTCTCCACGATAGGAACTTTGGAGTGATTCTTCATTGCATGTTGAGGGATTGTTATATGATCCAATTACGTTATCATTGTTGAGAGAACTTGCACTAGTGAAAGTATGAACCCTAGGCCTTGTTTCCAAGCATTGCAATACCGTTTTCGCTCACTTTCGTTACTAGTTACCTTGCTGTTTTTATATTTTCAGATTACAAAAACTTATATCTACTATCCATATTATGCTTGTATCACCATCTCTTTGCCGAACTAGTGCACCTATACAATTTAACATTGTATTGGGTGTGTTGGGGATACAAGAGACTTTTTGTTATTTGGTTGCAGGGTTGTTTGAGAGAGACCATCTTCATCCTACGCCTCCCAGGGATTGATAAACCTTAGGTCATCCACTTGAGGGAAATTTGCGACTGTCCTACAAAACTCTGCGCTTGGAGGCCCAACACGAGTCTACAAGAAGAAGGTTGCGTAGTAGACATCAGGTTTATTCATGCGCGAGTTTACTTTGTCTACATCATGTCATCTTGCTCAAGGCGTTACTCAGGTTCTTTATGAACTTAATACTCTAGAGGCATGCTGTATAGCGGTCGATGGGTGGAGTAATAGTAGTAGATGCAGGCAGGAGTCGGTCTACTTATCTTAGACGTGATGCCTATATACATGATCACTGCCTTGGATATCATCATGATTATTCGCTTTTCTATCAATTGCCCAGCATCAATTTGTTTACCCACCGTAAGCTATTTTCGGGAGAGAAGCCTCTAGGAAAACTATGGCCCCCAGGTCTACTTTTTTATCATATATTAAAATCCTGAAAATACCTTGCTGCAACTTTGTTTACTTCATTTTATTTTTGTTTTATTTATGTATCTACCACCACAAGATTTAATCCTTGCAAAACCGTCGAGGGATTGGCAACCCCTTGTTTGCGTTGGGTGCAAGTATTTGTTATTTTGTGTGCAGGTACTACTAACAAGGTGTTGCTTGGTTCTCCTACTGGATTGATAACCTTGGTTCTTAACTGAGGGAAATACTTATCTCTATTGTAATGCATCATCCTCTCCTCTTTCGGGAAATCCCAACACAACTCACAAGTAGCAGAGGCACTAAGGTTTACCATTGAGGTTTGCACATGCATGGTCCTTTGGCTAATAGCACATTATTGTGCAATTGTAGGAATCATTCTAATATTTAGGATTTTGGGTTTTTTTATTTCTATGCCCCTGGTTCCTTAGCTGAGAAAAAGGGTTTCCCCCCTTTGTATTACAAAGCAACCATCCGATACAACCAATGATAGCAGCTGGGGCGGAAGCAGCACAATCACGCCCAAAAGAAAAGAAAGAGAAAAAAGAAAAGAAACAAATGCCGATAACAGCGGATCGACAAAAACGGTGAAGCCTCGTGACCGCTGCGTCCACCGGAGATCGCCCACCAAGCTCCGAGGCTCCGAAGCGTCGGTACCAATCAACACCTCCAAGAAGGAAAGCGACGATGACGACGCTGCTGCCAAGGGTTTCCCCGATACATGGCGAGGAGAGAGGAAGGGTAGCCTCGACACCCTTCAGGAAGGTCCGGAGGCACCCTCAGGCGCCACCGCGTCGGTGTTGGCCAAGCTAACAGGGATTTCTCCCGATCCCAGCCTCTACCTCAGGCACTTCGGAGCTCGCCACCAAACCGACCACCACCCTACGCCAACACGGACAGGAAGCTTCACACGCTCTCTCACCACGACGCCGCGAAGATGGTCTGCACAACGAAGAAGAGGAGCCGGAACTAGGACAGCAACACCGTCGGCATACGGGAGGGCCCCACCTCCACCATCCATGACGGTAGCCGACCGGACGCCATAGCAGGAGCCTACCGGGCCCGTGGCCCCACAGGCCCAGCCGGGCCCTCAAAGGCCCGAACATCTCCCGCCTCCGCACAGCAGCTGGCACGCCGTCTGCGTCGCTGTCTCAGTCCAAGCCGCTCCCCTGCCTTCCCATACAGAAGGCGTCGCGGTCGCGCCGGAGCCGACCCGCAAGGACCCAGAAGGGACCCTACGGGCCCAGATCTGGGCCGGGGACACGCCACCGGTCGACCGGCACCACCGGACCGCCCCGCCGCCAAGAGGCGGCACCACCACGGCGAGCGCCGCCGGCCTCCGCACCAGGACGCCGGGCCGCCACCGGCCGAGCATCACCGCCGCCTCCCCCCACCCCGGGAAGGAGGAGCGCGCGCGGGTAAGGAACGACCCGCCGCCGCCGACACCACCCGGCCAGATCTGGGGGCGATCGCCGGCAGCGGCGGGGGGGAAGGACGGAGAAGGGGCGGACGAGGCGGGGGGAGGTCAGGCGCCGCCCCGGCCGCCTCCCGGGGAGACGGCGGAGGCGGCGGGATGGGGAGGAGGGGATATGGGAGGGGGAGGCGCGGGGCGGGGCGGGGAGGGACGCCCGCGCCGGGCGGGCGGCGGCGGGAAACCCTAGCGGGGAGTGGGAGCGGGGAGCGGGGGACCCGAAATTACGCCCCTGGTTCCTTAGCTCTACTCATTCATCCCCACTCTGTTAACTTTTGCTCACTTTTCCCCACTCCCTTGCCCGAAACCCTCAGAACAGGTTACAACGGACGTTGCCGTCGGGTCAATGCCTCTGACCGTTAACGCTGACGAGTGGGGCCACGTAGGGCCGAGTACACCTTTGACCGTTACCCGTATAGTTGTTTCGTATGCTGACCGTACAAGTATTCGTATACGTGGGCGCATGCAACTGACCGCGGTCGTCGGGTAGCACATGTCCATGGGACATGCCCGAAATGTCCCATCATATAAATGAGGGGGAACCACCTTGCGGCGCATCGCCCCTACCATTCCCCACCAGGGTTTCCCCCCAAATCCACTCGCTGCCGCATTGTCTTTCTCTCCCCCACCGGCGTCGTCTCGCTCTCCTCAACTGCCTCCACCGCACCGTCTCGCTCTCTCCCACCGCATCCTCTTCCTCACCTTCATCGCCTCCATCTGCCCGGAGATGGCCGAAGCTCGTGGCGACGCCGGCGCAGCAGCCGGAGATGTGGTCGAGCTGCAGGGCACGGTGACCGCGGATATCGATGGCGTCCACGGCAGTGCGGGGAAACTCGCAATTGTTGCAGATGTGGATAAGGAGGTGGCGGGCTCCGCCTCAGTGATGCAAAAGGTGACGGCATCGAGCGACGCAGTCCATCCCGATACCCCCGATGCGCAGCCTGGCGAGGAGCAGGAGGTATTTGCACTTGCTTTGCTTTAGGATATTAGCTTGTAGAGTTAGTTGGATTGGTTAGATTGTGGATTCATACGGTAGTTCAGATGGTTAGAGTAGTTGGTCTGACGGATGGGCTGGGGTTTTCTGTATTGGGGGGATGGGGGTTTTTGTACTAGGATTTGTTGGATAAATTCATTGCAAAAATGCTAGATAGATCTGTTTATTAGATGTGCTTCAATGCTACACAGATGTATGCTTATTAGATTTGTTTTTAATGCTCGCAGATTGGTTTTTTTAATGCTACAGACATGTATGCTTATTAGATTGGGTCCCTATTAGATTTGTTTTTGAATGCTACTCAGATTGGGGTTTTGAATGTCATATGCCCAAATGGAATCCATTGATTAAGAAGTTATTTGATTCATTAGTATATAAATTTGTCCACAATATGTAGTTATATTAGCTCTGGTGTTCAATGTGTGTGCATGACCAATGATCAATGTGTTATTTGAATGTCATATTGGGGTTTTCAATGTCATATGTAGTTAGATTTGTTTTTGAATGCTACTTAGGTTGGGGTTTTGAATGTCATATTGGGAGTATATTAGCCCTATGATCAATGTGTCATGTGTGCATATCTAAATTTTCAATTGGCTACTACTGATGGATGTAATTGTATATTCGGGAGGATGATGGTTGGGGGGGGGGGAGAGGAAGCTGGCCGACTACGACCCGTACGAGGCAGAGCTTAGTGCCGACGAAGAATATGAGGTCAGCCTATCCCTTGTTCATTTAGTTCGTTTGACATGGTGTATATGAATCTATAATGTACTAATGCAATTCATTCATGTGTGCAGTATGATTCTGGAGATGATGTGTACAAGGGCAACATCGCATCCTTCACAGCCAAGGAGGTGGAGAAGATCAAGGCCAAGGGAGTTGCTTCTTTCTACAACCGCAAGATCAAGAAGTGGCACTGCCCCTACTGCACCACCAAGCCAAAGCCAAAGGATGGCCGCTTCGATCACCTTCTGTCTCATGCAGAGGATGTAGCGATCCGCGGGGAGGACTACATGATCAGGGGGCAGCATGCTGCGCTCGCGAAGGCCCGGACTCCGTCGTGATGTGATGATGTGATGCTGTGATGAACTGAATCTTTATCTTTTGGGTTACTTTGGGTCCGATTACTTTTGGTAAACTGAATGTCGCTGTTTATGGTGTGAACTGAATCTATGGTGATGCTAGTAATGTATTATTCTCTCTATATTTGTCTGTCCTTATATTTTCCTGTGGTGTATGGTAAGTTCTGTTTAGATGTTGTGAACTATGAGTTTAGGTGCTGCAATGATCACACATGTTGTTTCAGTGTTGCTTCACTGATCACTTCAGTGTTGCTTCACTGATTACACATGTTGTTTCAGTGTTGCTTCACTGATCACACATGCTATTGATCTCATGTTTATTAATCAAATCAAATGCATGCTTTTTCCCACCAGCATGTTTCATTATCCGATGTTTTGAACTGACATTCGACAGGACAGTATAAATTCAAGAAAATGCAAAAAAATAAAACCTGGGCAAACTATCTATGTTTGTGTAGGAGATCATGTGTGCAAAATTTGAGGTGATTTAGAGGAGGTCAAAGAAATTTGAATTTGAGAAATGTGCTCCAAATGAGCTCCCAGGCTAGGGTAAACAGCCCATTTGTAATCAAGTTTGTTTGGACCTACTCTAAATGAGCCAAATGTTTTTTATTAACACCTATTCAGTCTATATAGTGTAGATTCGAAGTCTCACTATTTTTTGAATTAATCTTCATTTTTTACATTTTCTTTTGAAAATATGCTTTAATATAAAAACTATTAAAAAACACATTTAAAATATGGAAATGGAAAACTAAGTTCAGATCCTTCTTATTCACTTTGAAATAAAGCTTTGATTTTTTTTGATTTTATAAATTTTTTCAAAAACAGAAGGTAACCCTACCTCATCTCCTTGAACTCTATGAAATCTTCTAGGTGATAGCTCATATGTGTGAAGGTTTTCTCATGAAAATGACCATAGACCAAGTTTATGATTTTTGGTTGGTAACATGTCACATAAGACAACATTGTGCGCAGGCTTTATATTATTTTGATTTTTCTAAATTAGTGGTGCTCATTTGACCTCGATCGTGCCAGCTAGGGTTTTTCATGAAAATGACCATAGACCAAGTTTAGTATTTTTTCTCGTTAGTATGTCTTATAAAACGATAGATGGCGAAGGTTTCATATTTTTTTTGATTTTTTTAAAATTAGTTATGCTCAGTCAAAGCTTTCGTAACCCTGTTGACCAGCTCAAAACCCCTCTAAACCCCGTGGGGCTTCACCTAACCCTAGCTCCAAACGTTAGCCGTCCGATCATACCCTGGCGCCAAGCGACAACCCTCAGATGTGGTCTTCTAGAAGGAATTCGGTGGGCAGGCTGCATGCAGGCTCCGGGCCGTTGGATCACAAGGACGACTCCGCGTCGTTGGATCGTGGGGTGATCCGCGAGAGCCGATCCTATTGGTTGTGCTCGGCTGCTGGCCCACCACTGACTCCGCGAAAAAACATTGTTATTGGGCCCAAAAGGAAACCAAGCTCTGGTTGGGCCATTGAATTGCGTCGGTTTTTTGTGAATGTGTTGGCTCTGTTCTTTTGCATCGTTTGAAATTACACAACATTGACATTGCGTAGAAAATTTAGTTCTTTTTGTTGTATACAAATGCAAAATGACCAAATTTATAAGGGCTAAATTTATTTTTATCATGCAAAATGGCCACAAACTATTCAAAAATGGGTCATTTTGCATTTGTTTAATGGCCACAAGCCCTCTATCTTTTTTTATCATGCAAAATGACCAAATTTATTTTGATCATGCAAAATGGCCACAAGCCCTTCAAAATTGTCTCTTTTTGTTCATATAATATATATGACCACGGATTCCCACGTGTGCAATTAGCTTCCTTTTCTTCTTCTTTTCAAACCATCGTTTCCCACGTGTGTACACTCCCGATGCTGCGGTGGGTTTGAAAATGGGCTACTTCACATTTGACCCCGTTATTGCCATGACCAAATAACACGTAGCACTATGGCTATTTAAGCCACCCTCTGCCTCTGCCATCTCCCACCCTCTGCCTCTGCCATCCCTCATCCATCTGCCCTTCTTGCTCTTCGACCCCTTCTCCTTCTTCTGCACATCCCTCAGCCATGCAGTACACCAGACCAACCTACCGCTTCCCACCCACCATGCCGGAGAGGCTCTACCCTACTGGAGTGTACGTTGATCGCACACTACGTGTGTGGGCGATATCAAGGCTGAGGACCGCAAGGAACTTCACCAAGTTCTTCCTCGCGTCCGGCTACTTCACCTCCCTCGCAAGGAACTTCACCATGTTTTCAGCAGAACTACCATGGTGTTATTTTCATGCAGAAATAAAAGTTCTCAGATTGGGCTAAAAATTTATGGAGAATTTTTCTGGAATATATAAAAAATACTAGCGAAAAGATCTACTGGAGGGGGCCATGACAGAGCCACAAGCTCAGGTGGCGCCCCTAGGGCGCGCCACCTAGGCTTCTGGACCCCATGATGCTCCGTTTGCCCTACTTCCAAGTCCATAAGTACCATCTCACAGACAAGAAAAATCAGAGAGGAATTTTCATCGCGTACAGAGCCACTGCCACCTCTTGTTCTTCATCGGGAGAGCTGATCTGGGGTATGTTCGGGGCTTCAGAGAGGGGGATTCATTGTCGTCTTCATCATCAACCCTTCTTCATCAACAATTCCATGATGCGCACCACCGGGAGTGAGTAATCCATTCGTAGGCTTGCTGGACGGTGAAGGAGTTGGATGAGATTTATCATGTAATTGAGTAAATTTGTTAGTGCATGATCCCTAGTATCCATTATATAATGAGACTGATGTTGCTATGACTTTGTTTTGCTTAATGCTTGTCACTATGGCCCGAGTGCCATGATTTCATATCTGAAGCCTTTATGTTTTGATGAATATATTTGAGTTCTCGATCCTATCTGCTAGTTATATGCACTTGTTATCGTTCTGATCCGTAGACCCCAAGGTGAGAACAATTGGGATACTCTCCGGGGATGACTGTAATCCAAGGAGTTCATGTATTCACTATGTGTTAATGCTTTGTTCCAATTATCTATTAAAAGGAGGACTTAATATCCCTTAGATTTCCTTATGGACCCTGCTGCCATGGGAGGGTAGGACAAAAGATGTCATGCAAGTTCTTATTATAAGCACGTATGACTATATATGAAATACATGCCTACATTAAATTGATGAATTGGAGCTATTGTGTATAGCTCCAGGTTGTGACTGTTACATGATGAATGTCATCCAACAAAAATATCCATCACTATCCAATGCCTAAGCTTTGCTCATATTTATCTTTCTAAGTTACTACTATTGTTGTTGCTGTTACAATCATCACAAAACTACTATTGTTATTGTTACTGCTACTATTGCCACTATTACTTTTACTATCAAAACTATCAAACTACTGTGCTACTTAACACTTTGTTGCAGACAAATAATTCTCCAGGTGTGGTTGAATTGACAACTCAACTGCTAAGGCTTATAAATATTCTTTGGCTCCCCTTGTGTCGAATCAATAAATTGGCTGAAATACTACCCGCGAAGATTGTCGCGATCCCCTATACTTATGGGTTATCATCATGCGATAAGAGTTTTCATAAATATTTAAGATAACATCATGAGAAGAGCGGTGATATACATACTTGAATTTCCGGACAAAGGAATCAGTGAGATCATGGTATTGTGGGCACTTATCTGATAATAAGTCCATCAACTCAACATTGTGTACGTACATATAAAACTCTTCCTTGATGCCAACATCGATCATGGAAGTGTTAGACAACCATTCACAAGATTTCACGACGGCATCTCGAGGGGGATCGAGATCAGGCTCACAAATTGCAGACCTTGGGGAACTCTTCCTCGAAGAACCCCCTAGAGAAAAGCATCCTGAAAATTATTCTCTTCTCTAAAAATTTATGAAATTTTTAGTCCCCAAAAGAAAAGTGAATGAAACTCAAAAAAATTGATAGCAACTACTCCCACAAGTATCCAGAGGCTATATCATGCATCAAAACTACTTAGGACCAAGCAAATTCAACATGCAACCTCATATACATGGTCACCAGTAGTAGCAAAATATGCAAAACATAATCAACTACAACGAAAACTAATTGGACCATTGGAGGATTCACATACCAAGGAGCAATTCCTTCGAACAGATTGCGATAGTCTTCGCGGGTATTATTTCATCCAATTTATTGATTCGACACAAGAGGAGCCAAAGAATATTTATAAGCATTAGCAGTTGAGTTGTCAATTCAACCACACCTGGAGAGTTTTTTCTCTACATCAAAGTGTTTAGTTGCATGGTAATTTGATAGTTTTGATAGTAATAGTAACAGTGGCAATAGAAATGGTGACAGCAAAGTAGCAGCTTTGTAGTGACTGTAGCAGCAGCACTAACGGTAGTAACTTAGCAAAGATCAATATGAGAAAAGCGTAGGCATTGGATCAAGGATGGATATTTGTGTTGGATGTCATTCATCATGCAACAGTCACAACCTAGAGCGATACACAATAACTCCAATTCATCAATTCAATGTACGCATGTATTCCGTATATAATCATCACATGTGCTCATAACAAGAACTTGCATGACATCTGTTGTCCTACCCTCCCGTGGAAGCGAGGTCCATAAGGAAATCTAAGGGATATTAAGGCCCCCTTTTAATAGAGAACTGGAACAAAGCATTAACACATGGTGAATACATTAACTCCTTGAATTACAATCATCCTCAGAGAGTATCCCAATTGTTGTCACCTTGGGGTCTACGGATCAGAACTATAACATGTGCATATAAATAGCAAGTATGATCAAGAACTCAAATATATTCATCAAAACAGAAAGGGTTCAGATATGAAATAATGACACTCGGGCCCTAGTGACAAGAATTAAGCATAGCAAAGTCATAGCAACATCAATCTCAGAACATAGTGTATATACTAGAGATCATCCCCTAACAAATTGAATCGATTTGATGATAAATCTCATCCAACTCCATCACCATCCATGTTGGTGTCAAAACCGGCAGACCTCGGGGTAGGGGGTCCCGAGCTAAGGATCTCGGATGGATGGTAACTGGACAGAGAGACGATGTTTTACCCAGGTTCGGGACCTCCTAATGGAGGTAAAACCTTATGTCCTGGTCTTGTTTATATTAATGGAGATGTATCGAGTATAGAATTGATCTACCTCGAGATCATAAGATGTGGTCTAACTCTAGGGCTAGGTGAATGATATTGCATTGATGTCCCCTCTACGGGCTCAACCCGATGGCTTATATACATGCCAGGGAGGGTATCTAGGGTTACAAGGTCGGTATCTAGGAGCAAGGCGGTGGGAGAGATCTTGGAGTATACGTCAATTCTTCGGTGGAGGTAGTCTTGATCATGCCTCCTGCATACGGCCTCTAGAGTCCATCTTGATCACGAATGAGGGCCCATTGTCCCAACCCGAGGAGGATGGGCCGACTAGGTTAGCACCCCCTAATCTAGGACACCATCAGTAGCCCCCAAACTAGTCTTCGATGCCGAGGACGACCTTCCTGATGATAACAACCTCGGATCCGGAGTCCTTGGCTCGACAGACGAGTTCCTTCTTATAATTCTGGGACCACTCCTTTAAAGGAGCGATGCCAACCGAGGCTCATCCGAGCTTGTACCCCGCCCAAAAAGATCAGATAACTTAGCCTCGAAGGCCAACCATCTCGGTGTGAACAGTTCCACTTAGTCTGATAACTTTATCGAAACAAATTAACCCATGACAGGTCAAGCAGTTACTACTTCCCTCAAATTGCGGCTCGAGGAAGCCTTTGTACTGGCACGTCCCATCAAGGTGGAGATCTTGCCTGTTTTCTCAGGGATACCATCAAGATTTTGTTTCTCCCCATATGCTTAACAACATCTTTGGCGGGAGTGGCCTTTTTATCAGGGCAGTAAGGGGGACTCTTGGCCTTTCACCAGCTTATAAGAGCAAAAGAGAGGACATCACAATCGACCATGCTCCCATTCTCCCCGTCTACTGCTTCGTCTAGATCCATCGCGCAGATCCGATCACACCGAACCCAAGCTCCTACGCCCAGCCATGGCCAACACCCTTAAGGGGCATTGGGTGGCTCCATCGTTACAGATGGCACCATCTTAGAGCTGCGTAGTGCGGGATACCTTTCCACCAACATCGTTGCGTGCGCTCCAGACGCGGGTCAGCTAGTGCCCGCTCCCAACGCAGGGGAGCGGGTGGTATTCGTCCCCCACCTCATCCGAGGCCTGGGGTTCCCGCTGCACCCATGCATTTGTGCGCGGGGTTTATGTTTTACTACGGGCTTGACTTCCATAACATGGCCCCAAACTCTGTCCTCCACCTCGCCTCCTTCATCACGATCTGCGAGGCCTTCCTCCGCTGTGAGCCGCACTTCGGCCTATGGCTAAAGATCTTCAGGATCAAACCGAAGTCCAGTGGCTCCAACCTTGTGGAGTGCGGAGGGGCCATGGTCGGCAAGAACCAGGGGGACGAATGGTTCAAGGGCACCTTCATCTAAACGGTGGAGTGGCAGCGGGAGTGGTTCTACATCACCGAACCGCTTGCCCCTAGCCAGGCCGAGGTACCAACCTTCTCGGCTGGGCCCCCGAAGAAGCTCAAGTCCTGGAAGGATAAGGGTGTTGCCCGGGGGAACCCGGAGGAGGTGGAGGCCATGATCAAGAAGATAAAATGGTGGTCTACCACAAACAACCTCTAGCTTGCTGATGTCATCAATGTCATGCTCAACCGCCGTATCCTTCCACTCCAGCTTCAGGCTACCCCGATGTGCGTGCAAAAGCCCGAGGATGCGGGCCCCTCACCACCTTCTTCCACTCCACCTTCGCCGCCATGTGGACTCGACTCCTAAAGCTGGCCAAGGACAACATCCCCAAGGAGGGGGAGGACCTCAGCTTCGAGGACGGCTATGAAGCCCGCCCCTCGGTAAGTGCTCAAACACACATGTATACATTTCTGTCTTCCATATTGAGGGGTAGATTTTAACAAATTGTTATGCTTGATGTTCTACAGAAGTGGTCGGCCTGGGTGCAGAAAGTGCAGTGCCCGACCCCTCTACCAGAGGAGCCAATGACTCCCTTGCTCACTGCGCTCCTAACCAAGGAGCCGCACGTGGTAGTCCCCAAAGGGACAAAATCCCTAAAGGGCAAGGCAAGTGCTCAGGCCCGGGAGACCTCGGTCACCTGGTCCGAGGAGACCCACGTCCTCCGCCCACGAGGACGACATGGAGGAGGGTGAGGAGGAAGAGATCCCTCCCCCCAAGGGGAAGAGGGCGGCGTCGGAGGACGCCGAAGCCGGCATGCAGCCCAAGGGCTTGAAGAGGCCGAGGAGAACCTCGGCCAGGACGGCTGGCAAGTCCTCGGAAAGAGTCGACCTCTCCAACGAATTAGAGGAAGACCTGCTCGCAATGGGGAGGAAGAAACTAGCACCCCGAGGGTAAGTCATTGTCTTTATATCTTGTATTTTTGATAAGTCCTCTTAATAATGGTAAACTCATAAAGCATCTATTTTACGCAGTCCGCCCAGGGTGCTCCCTAGCGGCTCCTCGAGTGGGATGCCGTCTGCCAGCGGGACTCCAGAGCCCGCCGCTCGTCCCCCAGCTCATGACGGGTCTGGGGAGGCGACATCCACTCTGGACCCCAAGCCAACATGGCGGGGGCCAAAGAGCTGGTCGTCATGGCTGAGGTTGACACCTCGACCCAACAAGACCAAGGGGAGAAGATCCTCAAGGTTGCCAAGGAAGGGCTGGGCCTATCATCGGCCCAGCCGACGTCTACCCCAACTCCAGCATCACAGCTGGAAGCCACTCGACCCAGCCCCCCAGCGCCTGGACCCGAGGTCGTCCCTCCATCCCCACCTCCTAACCAAGGGCATGCTAGCACGGGGTGGACCGAAGACGTGGAGGAGACTTTGAAGGGATCCTCCCTCAAGGAAGAGCACCGCGCCTTAATAGGTGCAGCGCTGCAGGGCTTCCGGTCTGTGGGGGCCGGCCTGCACGAGGTTTTCAAGAACCTCATTATGAGCTTCTAGGTATGCTTTTACCCTTATATCAAATTAGCTTATTTGTTTAAGCTTATCAATTTATGTATTTGTCTGAGAACATGATATTACGACCTTCTAAATGGCATAGTGAGTGAGTATCCCCTGAGCCCAAAGCTAGTTTCAAGAAACTGGCATTAGGGTCGTTCAGTTAGTAGGAGCTTGTCATGCAGCCCCCAGGATGCTGCCAAAGGCAGTCGTTCTGGATGTCTGATACTTTGATTGTGGGCTTTGTGTAAAAAAAAAAATTCTTTTTGGCAGGTTTCGACCTCGGCTCCGGACTCCATCTCCGAGGAGATTGCGGAGATGAACCAGAAGCTTAAGAGGTCCCAGGAGGACCTCAACCTGGTGAACCGGAGGTTCCAGCAGTCTCAAGGTGAGCAATCTGAACTTGCTATTGATAAGTGTTATTGTGCACAGAAACGTTGTGATGTTTTTTGTGCTAAGCAGAAAACTAAGGCTGAACTGTTGTAATGACATCAACGTTGGCCGAGCTTGAGGCGCTCAAGGCCGAGCTAAAAAAAGCTTGGGCAGGAAGTGAAGTAGCATAAAGTTGCTGCCGCGAAGGTGGAGGAGGCCCAAGCTGCCGAGAAGGTGGCCGGGAGAAGGACTAGGTGCGGGTCCAAGAGGTCGAAGAGACCCTGAAGGGCGTGTTCGAGGCACGTTACAAAATTCAGGAGGAGGGGAAGCAAGTGAAGGAGGAGCTCGATGATACGTCTCCAACATATCTATAATTTTTTATTGTTCCATGCTATTATATTATCAATCTTGGATGTTTTATATGCATTATTGTGCTATTTTATATCTTTTTTGGGTTCCTCCTACTGGACTGAGGTAAGTACTTATCTCTACTTCGTTGCATCACCCTTTCCTCTTCAAGCGAAAAACCAACGCAAGCTCAAGAAGTAGCAGGAAGAATTTCTGGCGCCATTGTCGGGGAGGATCTACATCAAGCCTACAAACTACCTATCATAAACTCTCATCCCTTGCATTTACATTATTTTCCATTTGCCTCTCGTTTTCCTCTCCCCCACTTCTAAAACGTTTTCAGAAAAATACAAAAATATTTGCCTTGTTATTCGCCTTCTTTCCGTTTGCCTTTTTTGTTTGATCTTTTGCTTGCTGACCTTGAGACTTTCTTCGTGAGTGATTTTGGTATGGCAGAAACGGACGACGGTAGGACTCCTAAAATTGGAAGTTTTGCTAATCTTGACGCTAAAACTTTTGTGTTGGGGCAAGGGAATTTTGTAGGGAAAGGTGTCATCCAAGAATTCTTTAATTGCGTTGGGACTTTAGCTTGTGATGATGCCCCTAGTTAAAATAACCAAGAATTATGCCGATCTGATGCCCCCGATTCAATCGTACACCAATCATACACGCAAACGTGTACGATCAAGATCAGGGACTCATGGGAAGATATCACAACGCAACTCTAAACACAAATTAACTCATACAAGCTTCATATTACAAGCCAGGGGCCTCAAGGGCTTGAATACAAATGCTTGATCATAAACGAGTCAGCGGAAGCAACAATATCTGAGTACATACATAAGTTAAACAATGTGCCATGAGATGGCTAGCACAAACATGGATATAGATTGAACAGGCGCATGCCTCCTGCTTGGGATCCTCCTAAACTACTCTTGGTCGTCGGCGGTCTGCACGTAGTAGTAGGCTCCATCGGTGTAGTGCTAGTCGTCGTCGGTGGCGTTTGGCTCCTGGACTCCGCCATCTGATCGCAGCAACCGGGTATAGAGGGGAAACGAGGTAGCAAAGCAACCGTGAGCACTCATCCAAAGTACTCGCAAGACTTACATCAGATCTACACTACATATGCATCTGGTATCAATAAGGGGGGGAGTAGTATCTGTGGACTAAACTGCAAAATGCCAGAATAAGAGGGGGGAAGCTAGTCCTATCGAAGACTACGCTTCTAGCAGCCTCCATCTTGAAGCAGTAGAAGAGAGTAGCTGGTGTAGTAACAAGTAACATCGAATAGCATAATCCTACCCAACAATCCTCTCCACGATACCCTGTGAGAGCGCGATCACTGAGTTGCATCCGGCGTATGTGTTTGACTAAGTATCCGATTTTAGTGGTAAGAGGTTGAAATACAACTCCAAGCGTCCTGTTACCGTGATGGCTATTTGAATAGATAAACTTCCCTGTAGGGGTGCACCACATTCCCCGACACGCTCGATCACTCTGGCCGCACACACTTTCCTGGGTCATGCCCGCCCTCGAAAGATCAACATGTCGCAACCCTACCTAGGCTCAACAGAGAGGCCAACACGCCGGTCTAAATCCTAAGCGCACAAGGGTCTTGGGCCCAATGCCCTTTGCACTCCTGCATGTTGCGTGGGTGGCCAGGATCAGTCCTGGCAACCTCCATTACAAAGGCCGTTGCTTTAAGCGGACCACCCGGGCGCATGCCGCTCAGTCACTGACGTCTTGAAAGCTTCGGCTGCTACTACGACGCCGGTTGCCCATATCTTGTTCCACGTGGCGGTTAATGAGTATATGGCCAAAGACCAACTCAGATCAAATATCAAAACTTGTTAGGCGTGTTATTATGAAATAACCGCGAACGTCGACTAGGGACCAGGCCCACCTCTCTCCTGGGTGGTCACAACTTGCCCTGTCGCTCCTCCTGGATGATCAAGGAGGTTTTGCTTGCTTGGAAGCTCTATCGACAAGGAGGGGTCGTCAGGAGTGTAGTCGACGTCAGAAGCAGCGGCGTCAGTCTCGAAGTCTAACAGAAAGAAGAGGGGGAAGAAACAGTGAATACAATGCAAATAGATGCAAGACGATGCATGACAAGGCAAATAGAGGTGCTAGGTGTGACCTAACGCAGTACTAGGCGATACCGGCGAAGGGGGAAAACATCCGGGAAAGTATTCCCGGTGTTAGATATTTCGGACAGGTGAAACAAAGGGGACGGTTCCACGTTCGCTATGCTAGGGGTACGTGGCATATGAATGGAGCGCGTATTCGGAATCGCCAAGTTTTTCTAAACAACTTTCATTTATAAAGTATTTTTCATCCGAGATACGGTTTATTTTATAGTAATTTTTAAAGTTTTAATCAATTTATGGGATTACCAAATGTAATTTAAATCAAAAATCATTTATTGCGTCAGCATGATGTCAGCATGACGTTAGCGGTCAACTCTGACCGTTGACTAGTCAAACAGGGCAGTGGGGCCCACTGTCATAGACTGTTAACTAATTAACCTAGTTAATTAGTTGAATTAGACATGTTAATTAACCTATATTAAATAAGTTAATTAATTAATTAATCTATTTATTTATTTGAAATTATTTTCTTTTTAAAATTTCTATTTTTGTTTTTTTGTTTTTGTTTCACTAGGGCGTGGGCCCTAGCGTTCAGTGGCATAGGGGCCATAGCGGGCGTGCGGGCGCCAGGCGCACGCCCAAGCCACCAGGGGGCACTGGCCACGGCAGGGAGCCGGAGCAGCACGACGAGGGGGAGGCCGGTGGCCAGGGGCGGTGTGGCGGCGGGGGGCGCCGCAGGGGCTTGCGCGGGCGAGCGCGTGCGGCTGTGCACGGCGGGCGTGGTTAGCAGTGGTGAGCGGGGCCGTTGAGGGGGAGCGAGGCAGTGGCAGGGGTGTGCAGGGGAGGCGACAGTCGGGCGCCGGGGTTAGCAGGGCACGACGGGAGAGGTGTGCGGGCTAGCGAAGGCAGGCGTGAGGCGCGGCCCCGAGCGGCGTGCGCGGGCAGTGGCCGAGGCCAGCAAGGTGAGGGGAGGGTGCAGCAACGAGGCAGGGCACGGGGCGCGGCCGGGCACGGCTGTGGCAGAGCAAAGCACGCGCGACGGGCGCGGTGACCGCTGTGGTCAACAGAGGTGGAAAACGGGGAGAAGGAGGGGCTGCGTTCTCACGAGCGGTGGTAGAAGTTCGGGTCAGGGAGGCTCGTAGGAGCCGAGTCGAGGGGGGGGGTCGAGGATGGCCGGCGAGGCAGCAGGGCGTCGAGGGTGGGGCAGCGCCGGTCGGCGATGATGGGGTCGGGGCTCGTTGCCCCGATCCAGATCCAGACTGGGGGAGGGGAGAGAGGCGTGGGGGGAAGTGGGGGTGGTTGCGGGCTAGGGTTCGGGGGTGTGGGGGATAAGGGAGGTGGCTAGGCCGGCCGGGTGTTGTCCTGGTGGGCCAAATGCTACTTCTTGAGCTTGCGTTGGTTTTTCCCTTGAAGAGGAAAGGGTGATGCAGCAAAGAAGAGATAAGTATTTCCCTCAGTTTGAGAACCAAGGTATCAATCCAGTAGGAGACAACACACAAATCACCGAATACCTGCACAAACAATCAAACAACTTGCACCCAACGCGATAAAGGGGTTGTCAATCCCTTCACGGTTACTTGCAAAAGTGAGATCCGATAGAGATAGATAAATGGTAAAGTAAATATTTTTGGTATTTTTGGTTTATAGATCGGAAAGTAAAAGATTGCAGAAATAGTAGATCGGAAACTAATATTGTAGATCAGAAACTTATATGATGGAAAATAGACCCGGGGGCCATAGGTTTCACTAGAGGCTTCTCTCAAGATAGCAAATAATATGGTGGGTGAACAAATTACTGGCGAGCAATTGATAGAAAAGCGCAAAGTTATGACTATATCTAAGGCAATGATCATGAATATAGGCATCACGTCCGTGTCAAGTAGACCGAAATGATTCTGCATCTACTATTATTACTCCACACATCGACCGCTATCTAGCATGCATCTAGAGTATTAAGTTCATAAAGAACAGAGTAACGCATTAAGTAAGATGACATGATGTAGAGGAATTAACTCAAGCTATATGATGAAAACCTCATATTTTTATCCTCGATGGCAACAGTACAATACGTGCCTTGCTGCCCGTACTGTCACTGGGAAAGGACACTGCAAGATTGCACCCAAAGCTAAGTAGTTCTCCCATTGCAAGAAAAACCAATCTAGTTGGCCAAACCAAACCTATAGTTCGAAGAGAATTACAAAGATATAAAATCATGGATTAAAGAATTCAGAGAAGATTCAAATAATATTCATAGATAAGCTGATCATAAATCCACAATTCATCGGATCTCGGCAAACACACCACAAAAGAGTATTACATCGAATAGATCTCCAAGAAAATCCAGGAGAACATGGTATTGAGAATCAAAGAGAGAGAAGAAGCCATCTAGCTACTAGCTATGGACCCGTAGGTCTGTGGTAAACCACTCACGCTTCATCGGAAGTGTAATAGAGTTGATGTAGAAGCTCTCTGTGATCGAATCCCCCTCCGGCAGGATGCCGGAAAAGGCCCCTAGATGGGATCTCACGGGTACAGAAGGTTGCGGCGGTGGAAAAGTGTTTTCGTGGATGCCTCTGGTGGTTTGGGGATATTTGGGAATATATAGGTGAAAGAATTCGGCCAGGAGGGTCACGGGGGACCACAAGGGTGGGGGGCGCGCCCTACCCCCTGGGCGCGCCCTCCGTCCTTGTGGCCACCTCGTGGCTCCTCCGACTTCATCTCCAAGTCTCCTAGGTGTCTTCTGGGCCAAGAAAAATCATTGCGAAGGTTTTATTCCGTTTGGACTCCATTTGGTATTCCTTCTCTGCGAAGCTCAAAAACAAGGAAAAAACAAAAACTGCCACTGGGCTCTAGGTTAATAGGTTAGTCCCAAAAAGAATATAAAATAGCATATTAATGCATATAAAACATTCAAAACATATAATATAATAGCATGGAACAATAAAAAATTATAGATACGTTGGAGACGTATCAAGCATACCCAAGCTTAATTCCTGCTCGTCCTCGAGTAGGTAAATGATAAAAACAGAATTTTTGATGTGGAATGCTACCCAACATATTTATCAGTGTAATCTTCTTTATTGTGGCATGAATGTTCAGATCTATAAGATTCAAAACAAAAGTTCAATATTGACATAAAAACAATAATACTTCAAACATACTAACAAGGCAATTATGTCTTCTCAAAATAACATGGCCAAAGAAAGCTTATCCCTACAAAATCATATAGTCTGGCTATGATCCATCTTCATCACACAAAATATTTAAATCATGCACAACCCCAATGACAAGCCAAGCAATTGTTTGATACTTTTGATGTTCTCAAACTTTTTCAACTTTCACGCAATACATGAGCGTGAGCCATGGATATAGCACTATAGGTGGAATAGAATATGGTGGTTGTGGAGAAGACAAAAAGAGGGAGATAGTCTCACATCAACTAGGCATATCAACGGGATATGGAGATTCCCATTAATAGATATCAATATGAGCGAGTAGGGATTTCCATGCAACGGATGCACTAGAGCTATAAGTTTATGAAAGCTCAAAAGAAAACTAATTGGGTGTGCATCTAACTCGCTTGCTCACGAAGACCTAGGGCAATTTGAGGAAGCCCATCAATGGAATATACAAGCCAAGTTCTATAATGAAAAATTCCCACTAGTATATGAAAGTGACAACATAGGAGACTCTCTATCATGAAGATCATGGTGCTAATTTGAAGCACAAGTGTGGGAAAAGGATAGTAACATTGTCCCTTCTCTATTTTTTTGTTTGGGCCTTCTCTCATTTTTTGGCCTCTTTTTTTTCGTCCGGAGTCTCACCCGACTTGTGGGGGAATCATAGTCTCCATCATCCTTTCCTCACATGGGACAATGCTCTAATAATGAAGATCATCACACTTTTATTTACTTACAACTCAAGAATTACAAATCGATACTTAGAACAAAATATGACTCTATATGAATGCCTCCGGCGGTGTGCCGAGATGTGCAACGAATCAAGAGTGACATGTATGAAGAATTATGAACGGTGGCTTTGCCACAAATACGATGTCAACTACATGATCATGCAAAGCAATATGACAATGATGGAACGTGTCATAATAAACAGAACGGTGGAAAGTTGCAGGGCAATATATCTCGAAATGGCTATGGAAATGCCATAATAGGTAGGTATGGTGTCTATTTTGAGGAAGGTATATGGTGGGTGTTTAGTACCGGCGAAAGTTGCGTGGCACTAGAGAGGCTAGCAATGGTGGAAGGGCGAGAGTGCCTATAATCCATGGACTCAACATTAGTCATAAAGAACTCACATACTTATTGCAAAAATCTATTAGTTATCGAAACAAATTACTCATGCATGCTCCTAGGGGGATATATTGGTAGGAAAAGACCATCGCTCGTCCCCGACTGCCACTCACAAGGAAGACAATCAATAAATAAATCATGCTCCGACTTCATCACATAACGGTTCACCATACATGCATGCTACGGGAATCACAAACTTTAACACAAGTATTTCTCAAATTCACAATTACTCACTAGCATGACTCTAATATTACCATCTCTATATATCAAAACAATCATAAGGAATCAAACTTCTCATAGTATTCAATGCACTTTATATGAAAGTTTTTATTATATCCCTCTTGGATGTCTATCATATTAGGACTAAATTCATAACCAAAGCAAATTACCATGCTGTTTGAAGACTCTCAAAATAATATAAGTGAAGCATGAGAGTGCATCAATTTCTATAAAATAAAGCCGCCGCCGTGCTCTAAAAAGATATAAGTGAAGCACAAGAGCAAAATTGCCTAGCCCAAAAGATATAAGTGAAGCACATAGAGTATTCTAATAAATCCCAATTCACGCGTGCGCCTCTCAAAAGGTGTGTACAGAAAGGATGATTGTGGCAAACTATATAGGAAAGACTCAAATCATACAAGACGCTCCAAGAAAAACACATATCATGTGGTGAATAAAAATATAGCCTCAAGTAAAGTTACCGATAGATGAAGACGAAAGAGGGGATGCCTTCCGGGGCATCCCCAAGCTTAGGCTCTTGGTTGTCCTTGAATATTACCTTAGGGTGCCTTGGGCATCCCCAAGCTTAGGCTCATGCCACTCCTTATTCCATAGTCCATCAAATCTTTACCCAAAACTTGAACTTCACAACACAAAACTCAACAAAAAATCTTATGAGATCCGTTAGTATAAGAAAGAAAATCACCACTTTATGGTACTATTGTGAACTCATTCTTTATTTATATTGGTGTAATATATATTTTATTCCAACTTCTCCATGGTTCATACCCCCCGATACTACCCATGGATTCATCAAAATAAGCAAATAACACAAAGAAAACAGAATCTGTCAAAAACAGAACAGTCTGTACTAATCAGAGAACTTCGTATACTTCTGTAACTCCAAAAATTCTAAAAACTTAGGACAACCTTGGCAATTTGTGTACCAATTAGGTGAAAAAATAATCAGATCAAAAGCACGCTTTTGTGAATTATGAAAATTATTTTCCTGGGTGCAAATGTTTCTATTTCTCAGGAAGATCAAAACAACTATCACCGTAAGCCATCCTAAAGGTCTTACTTGGCACAAACACTAACTAAAACACATCTAATCAGAGGCTAGATGAATTATTTATTCAAAAACATCAAGGAAAAATATTGGGTTGTCTCCCAACAAGCGCATTTCATTAAAGTCTTTTAGCTAGGCATTGATAATTTTAATGATGCTCACATGAAAGACAAGAATTGAAGCACAAACAGAGCATCATAAAACCCGACAAACACATCTAAGTCTAACATACTTCCTATGCATAGGAATTTTATAAGAAAACAAATTATCAACGCAAAAAAAACTAGAATATGCAAGGAACAAGAATAAAACATAGACAATATCAACATGAAGAGAGGTAATTTAGTAACATGAAAATTTCTACAACCATATTTTCCTCTCTCATAATAATTACATGTAGGATCATAAGCAAATTCAACAATATAACTATCACAAAACATATTCTCAACACGATCCACATGCATGCGAAGTTGACACTCTTCCAAAATAGTGGGATTAACATTAACTAAAGCCATGACCTCTCCAAACCCACTTTTATCAAAATTTTCATTAGATTGAACATTCTCCAAATATGTGGGATCTAAAGTTGACACTCTTCCAAACCCACTTTCAATATTATTGCAAACATTATTATCAATCTCATATTCATCATGGGGCTTAAATAAATTTTCAAGATCATAAGAAGAATCACCCAATCATGATCATTGCAACAAGTAGTAGACATAGCAAAATTAGCATCCCCAAGCTTGGGGTTTTGCATATTATTAGCACAATTGACATTAATAGAATTTATAATAACATCATTGCAATCATGCTTTTTATTCAAGGGACTATCGTGAATCACTTCATAAATTTCATCACAATTTTCAAATTCACGAATTTCAAGCAAAACTCCATAAAGAATATCTAGTGCACTCAACTCACTAGCAATTGGTTCATCATAATTGGTCCTTTTGAGGATCCATAAACTTTTTGGTTTCTGATTTTCAATAAATACACAACTATACCAAGCGAACGAGCAAACAAACCAAGTAAGACATCAAGGAAAATGAAAACACGAATGGAAGAAGGGCGAATAAAAAGACAAATCTTTTAAAAAATTGTTTTAGAAGTGGGGGAGAGGAAAATGAGAGGCGAATGGCGAATAATGTAATGCAAGAGATGAGAATTTACGATGGGTACTTGGTATGTCTTGACTTGGTGTAGATCTCCCCGGCAACGACGCCAGAAATTCTTCCTGCTACTTCTTGAGCTTGCGTTGGTTTTTCCCTTGAAGATGAAAGGGTGATGCAGCAAAGTAGAGATAAGTATTTCCCTCAGTTTGAGACCAAGGTATCAATCCAGTAGGAGACAATGGACAAATCACCGAATACCTTCACAAACAATCAAACAACTTGCACCCAATGTGATAAAGGGTTGTAAATCCCTACATGGTTACTTGCACTACTGCAGGAGACTGCTAACGCGACACTACGATCAGAGACCCTTTGCCGAAACTGTGTGCGATGCAATAATCGCAAATGGTGGTGTAAAAAAACCGTCAAAAAAGGTGCAAAACGTTTGCGATGATGGATGCATCAAACACGGTTAAGATTTTAGTTGCGTGTGCGATGCAGGCCATACGGTTAATCCATTCAAACTGTCTGCGATGAGGCAGAACAACAGAAACGGGCAGCCATAACAATGTGTGTGCGATGCAGGACACACGGTTAATCCATTCGAACTGTTTGCGATGAGGTAGAACAACAGAAACGGGCAGCCATATCAATGTGTGTGCGATATACAGCATACCGTTAACTTGGACGAACTGTTTTTGATTAGGGAACACAACAGAAACAGTTCAACTTAACAAGATGTGTGTGATATGCAGCATACAGTTCACATGGATGAACTTTTTGCGATGAGCCAAAAGAACACAAATGAGTCGTGTAAACAAGATGTGTGTGATACGTGGCAAACAGCCGACTCGGATGAACTGTTTGCGATGAGAAATTACAACACAGACGGTCAATACAGTTACTTCGTGTGTGATTCTGTGTGTACAAAAAAGTTTGAAAAATGCAAACTAGTTGCTTGTGGTGGCTAGGAGTATCGCACATGATGCATCTGCGAGTACTCATGTGCGATGATTAGTATGTTACACATACGTTTCCTTATGTGAACATGTGTGTGAATTTGCAATATGGACAGTTAATATGTAAATGCCTTCTGGACATCGGGCACACGATTAAACTCAATGAACTGTGTACAATACTAATACTTTCCATGAAAATTTATGAACTTGGGTAACAACATTTGAGTAACATATATATAGTGGTTACACTATTCGACAAAAGGAGGATCTTCGTAACACGGTCCGACAACCATATGGTCCATATCTACATACTTAACATAGTAACAACTATCACATTTTAAGAGGCTAAGGGACACCAACCATATGGTCCATATCTACATACTTAACATATATAATAACAGCTAGCACATTTTAAGAGGCTGAGGGCCAACAACCACAACTATCCACTAGAAGCAGCTTGATCACGACGACATGACATCTCGTCAATGAAAAGGAAGAGCCCTCCTGTGCCTTGGTAGAGCAGGAGTAGAACAGTGTCTCCAATTTTCCAATATGGATGCATTGCCACGAGAAGCGAGAACTTGTTAATTTGAATGGTTCCATTTTTGCGGGAAATGCAGTACCTTGCAATCACTTTGGCGTTATTAGCAGGCACAAGTGTAATTCGACCACGCCGGGAAATCGATCCAGGAACTGCTACAAGGGGCAATTTTTGTTGACATATGGAATAAAAAACAATTATAACATATCGTTGAAGATATATATAGTTTATGAGCATCAACATTAAAATAAGACTTTTTATCAACGCTTTGTGCACACAATTGGTCTTGTTCAGTGTGTGCACCATAGGTTTAATTAATCCCATCCAAAATCCAGCGTTCATATGCTGTGCTATCTCTGTCATATTATCAACAAAGTTTATGACATGCTTCAAGTCCTTCCAGTGAAATTTGGTACGCTTAGTAGCATACAGATAGTTCACTATGCATCCAACATATCCTGCTTAAAAGGTGGAAAGGTATTATTTATTCAGAACATGGCAGAAGAATATATAGTGCGCATAAATTGGTAAACAGAATTTGTTACTGCCTAGGAATGGAGTCAGAATATGATATCACAATTGGTTGCTTAAATAGTGATCAATTGGTTGCTTAAATATTAATATGACAGCATGGAGAAAGTTGAAAGGACACTAACCTCGATCAGAGTTTGATCGGCTGATGACGTTGGGGAAGTAAACATCCATGTTAATTAGACCAGGCTGTGGTGCACACACTAGAATTTTATTGCCAGCTTTCAGTTCATAACACTTAGACATTTTTCTCCAAAGGTCCACATTAAAATAGGAGTGACCATCTTTATCAAGTTTTACGCTAACCGTCATTGTAAATCCATGTTGCGATGTCAATATGACATCCTGGGAGTCATCAACAAAGTAAAGCCCAAGATATCCTTCTACTCCTGTTCTTGCAAAGCAAGGGATGTACTGCTTGAAATGAAAATTAAGATCGTAAACTAGATATATTGAAATAGCCGAGCAAGGTGCATATATGGGAGTAACTGATAGAACATATCCATATATAGATGCAAGCAAAGTGCAAAAATATAGAATAAAAGATGGATAATGTAACAAAGATTTGATGCAAATATATAGATAATGTAGCAACAGACGGTATATGTTCACAAATTTAGGCCATGCCGACCGTGGTAGGTTGAGATTGAACATACCGAGCGCTCCCTGAAGTCATCCGGAATGGTGAGATAGAACTTCATTTCCGACTGGCCACGACCACAGTTGCCCGATTTGTGCTCGCACTGTGCACACATGAATGAACACCCACGAATCAGCTAGAACAAAAATGATTCCACGGCGATATCCGCCGGTTGATTAACAGCGACGGACGGACTGTGATAAGAGATGAGTGAATATTTTGCTAATTAAGTTGATTACCTTCTCCATGAGAAAAATCCCCGGCCCAATCCCGCAGAAAACCCCAGTCGACCAGAGTCTAGAATGTCGGTGCAGATAGGCGGCGGAAAGCGGTGGAGGCGAAATCCGGTGCCATTTAGAGCGCGACCTACGCCCGCCGCCAACTGCCGTCGAGCTTAGGGTGCAGAGTTGCGGAGGAGTCTGCGGTGAGGGAGTGGGGATGAAGTGGGCGAGGGTTTTCTTTTCCTTTTGCATGTGTGAGTCAAGACACACGGTTCGCAGAGGTGACGGGGATGAATCATGTGCGATAGTAAATCACCGAGATTGAATGGGAATCCAAATTTCCTTTGTCCTTCATCCATGAGTTTTTTTCTATGATGAACATAAACCCTGCTAATCACCGTGTTCAAATTTGACACTTTTCCGGGTTCATTTACAATATTAGGGGTTTGTGTGCATTTTGTAGGCATTAATGCACGTAATTCAAATTCAAACAATCGGTGCATGAAAGGGTGCACAAGAACGGTCTGGAAAAACCATACTCGTGGTATTTAGTAATTTCTCAAGCCTTTTACAAGGAATGGGCAGAGATTTCAATGGAATGCGTGGTAATAGTCAACCACAAACACGTCATTTACTGGGTTATCAACTATAGAACAATGAAATATGTGCTTGAAAAACATGACGGTTGGCATGTGCCATGGTATGGCCTTACCGTGCCCTGGTTAAAAGCTGAGAAAGTTTGATTTATGTCGTCATGCACGCCCTTCATAAATCGAACCATCACCGAGGAAGTTCAATGCTTTCGGGAAGGAAATCACCAAGATTGAAGGGGAATCCAAATTTCTGTCCTAGTTTGACATTTAGTTTTTTTCCAACGATCAACATACCGCCTCAAATGAAACGTGTTCAAATTTGACATTTTTCCGAACTCATTTACCATATTTAGGGGATTGTGTGCATTTTTAGACATTAATTATGCACATAATTCAAATTCGAACAATGGGTGCATGAAAAGGTGCACAAGAACGGTCTGGAAAACCATGCTCGTGCTATTTAGTACATTCTCATGCCTTTTCCAAGGAATGGGCAGATATTTCAAGGAAATGTGTGGCAATAGTCAACCATAAACGCGCCGTTTACTGGGTTAACAACTATACAAAAATGAAATACATGCTTGGAAAAACATGACGCCTGGTGTGGTGCCATGGTATGACCTCACCGTGCCCTGGTAAAAATGTTGTCGTGCGCACCTTTCATAAAACGAACCATCATCCGAGGAAGTTTCATGGTTTCGAGGGGGAAATGACCAAGATTGAAGGTGGATCCAAATTTCCTTTGTCCTTTGTCCACGAGTTTTTTTTTCTATGATGAACATACAACCTGCAAATCACCGTGTTCAAATTTGGCACTTTTCCGGGTTCATTTGCCATATTTAGGGGATTATGTGCATTTCCTAGGCATTAATGCACATAATTCAAGTTCAAACAATCGATGCATGAAAGGGTCCACAAGAACAGCCTGGAAAACCATGCTCGTGGCATTTAGTAAATTCCCATGCCTTTCACCAGGAATAATGGATAGATATTTCGTTGAAATGTGTGGCAATAGTCAACCACAAATGTTTGTTTGTTGGGTTTTCAACTATAGAAAAAAATGAAATAAATGCTTAAAAAACATGACGCCTGGCATGGTGCCATGGTATGACCTCACCATGCCCTGGTAAAAATTTGAGAAGGTTTGGCTTATGTCGTCATGCACGCCCTTCATAAATTGAACCATCACCGAGGAAGTTCCATGCGTTCGAGAGGGAAAATCACCAACATTGAAGGGGAGTCCAAATTTCTGTCCTAGTTTCTCATTCAGGTTTTTTCCAATGATCAACATACTGCCTCAAATGCAACATGTTCAAATTTGACTTTTTTCCGGGCTCATTTACCATATTTAGGGGATTATGTGCATTTTCTAGGCATTAAATGGACATAATTCAAATTCGAACAATCGGTGCATGAAAAGGTGCACAAGAACGGTCTGGAAAACCATGCTCATGTTATTTAGTACATTCTCGTGCCTTTTACAAGGAATGGGCAGATATTTCAAGGAAATGTGTGGCAGTAGTCAACCATAAACGCGTCGTTTACTCGGTTAACAACTATACAAAAAATGAAACACATGGTTGGAAAACATGACGCCTGGTGTGGTGCCATGGTATGGCCTTACCATGCCCTGGTAAAAATTGGAGAATGTTTTCCTTATGTCGTGATGCGCGCCTTTCATAAAACGAACCATCATCCGAGCAAGTTTCATGGTTTCGAGGGGGAAATCACCATGATTGAAGGGGGATCCAAATTTCCTTTGTCCTTTGTCCATGAGTTTTTTCTATGATGAGCATACAACCTGCAAATCACCATGTTCAAATTTGGCACTTTTCCGGGTTCATTTGCCATATTTAGGGGATTATGTGCATTTCCTAGGCATTAATGTGCATAATTCAATTTCGAACAATCGATGCATGAAAGGGTCCCCAAGAATGGTCTAGAAAACCATGCTCGTGCCATTTAGTAAATTCCCATGCCTTTCACAAGGAATAATGGATAGATATTTCATTGAAATGTGTGGCAATAGTCAACCACAAATGTTTGTTTGTTGGGTTTTCAACTATAGAAAAAATTTAAATAAATGCTTAAAAAACATGACGCCTAGCATGGTGCCATGGTATGACCTCACCATGCCCTGGTAAAAATTTGAGAAGGTTTCGCTTATGTCGTCATGCATGCCCTTCATAAATCGAACCATCACTGAGGAAGTTCCATACTTTCGAGAGGGAAAATCCCCAAGATTGAAGGGGAGTCCTAATTTCCGTCCTAGTTTGTCATTCAGTTTTTTTTCCAACGATCAACATACCACCTCAAATGCAACGTGTTCAAATTTGACATTTTTCTGGGCTCATTTACCATATATAGGGGATTATGTGCATTTTCTAGGCATTAATGGACATAATTCAAATTCGAACAATCGGTGCATGAAAAGGTGCACAAGAACGGTCTAGAAAACCATGCTCGTGTTATTTAGCACATTCTCATGCCTTTTACAAGGAATGGGCAGATATTTCAAGGAAATGTGTGGCAATAGTCAACCATAAACGCGTCATTTACTCGGTTAACAACTATACAAAAAATTAAACACATGGTTGGAAAACATGACGCCTAGCGTGGTGCCATGGTATGGCCTCACCATGCCCTGGTAAAAATTGGAGATTGTTTTCCTTATGTCGTGATGCGCGCCTTTCATAAATCGAACCATCACCGAGGAAGTTTCATGGTTTCAAGGGGGAAATCACCAAGATTGAAGGGGGGTCCAAATTTCCTTTGTCCTTTGTCCACGAGTTTTTTCTACGATGAACATACAACCTGCAAATCACCGTGTTCAAATTTGGCACTTTTCCGGGTTCATTTGCCATATTTAGGGGATTATGTGCATTTCCTAGGCATTAATGCGCATAATTCAAGTTCAAACAATCGATGCATGAAAGGGTCCACAAGAACGGCCTAGAAAACCATGCTCGTGCCATTTAGTAAATTCTCATGCCTTTTACAAGGAATGGACAGATATTTCGATGAAATGTGTGGCAATAGTCAACCACAAATGTTTGTTTGTTGGGTTTTCAACTATAAAAAATGAAATAAATGCTTAAAAAACATGATGCCTGGCATGGTGCCATGGTATGACCTCACCATGCCCTGCTAAAAATTTGAGAAGGTTTGGCATATGTTGTCATGCACGCCCTTCATAAATCGAACCATCACCGAGGAAGTTCCATGCTTTCGAAAGGGAAATCCTCAAGATTGAAGGGGAATCCAAATTTTCTTCATTCTTTGCCGTGGAGTTTTTTCTACGATGAACATACACCCTGCAAATCACCGTGTTCAAATTTGGCATTTTTTTGGGCTCATTTACCGTATTTAGGGGATTATGTGCATTTTCTAGGCATTTAGCGCATATAAATCCAATCCAGCTACAGGTGCACGGGTGTGATGTGAGGGACGTGGATTGCCGTTCGATCGTGGCGCATCCAACGGTGCACATGCGCGATCCACATGGCTGGGGTTCCGGACAATCATAATGCAACACACAATAGGCTCATCGCACACTGTTTCCGGAAGCGACGGAGATGAACCGTCTGCGATAATGAACGAGCAAAATTGTAAGGGAAGCCAAATTTCTGTTGTCGTTTGTGGTTGAGTTCTTGAATACCAGCGCACTGTATGGCTGCCCGGTCCCTCTGTCCCAGAGCTCTCTGCAGGCATCGTCCATGGCACCGTGGCGCAGTAACTGGTAAGGAAGCGATGGCTTCCCTCCGCGCCGCGTTCCTCGCCGCCCGCGACCGCACACATGGTAAGGAAGCGATGGCATCTCGCCGCGCCGAGTTCATCGCTGCTGGCGGCCAAACAGTTACATGGGCGGACTTTGAGGCTGCCATGGCCGAATGGGTGGTGGATCTAGGGGCGGCCAAAGCCGTACAGAAGGAGCGGAAAAGGCAGAAAGCAGTCAGAAAAGAGAGTCCCGCCACCGCAAGAAAAAAGAGGCCGCACGCCGTGGTGAGGAGAGCTTGGCGGAGATCGAAGCACGGTGGACTGCCGCCTACAAGGCCGGGAAGGAGAACGCATGCGTCTAGCCAGCATGCCCTGATGGCAGCATGTGAGAAGTAGTTCAAGTTTGTAGTATTAGAGCAAATTACAAGTAGTACTTTAAGTTTGCAGTATTAACGTACAATGTCGGTAAGAGCATCCTTTGAGGGCTTTGAGCGTTGATTAGCATGTGTGCCCATGTGCGTTTTTTTGCGTTAATCATTAGAAGATCACAAAACATACGGTTTCTATGCCGTACCCGTCTGCGTTTTTTGCGTTAATGACCCATAAGTCAGTTACCTGTGCGATATTTCCTAATAAACCAGGCGTACCATTGACCGAAAAAATCAAGTACACGTGTACATTTTTTTGGAGACGGGATCTGCCAACTTTCTTTTTTCTCGCACACGAGTATTTTACGCGCTCCATCTGCGTTCTGTGTTCCCCCGCCCAAGTTTCAAGTTCCGCACCAAAATTTTCATTAGGCGCGCGATTTCAGAATTTATTCCTCCAACCACATCCCCTTCCCCTCAGTATCCCCCCTGCCCTCCCTCGCGCCTCCCCCTACCGGCATCTCAAATTGCCGCCGCCGCAACCACAACTTCAACCACATCTACGTTCTGCTCGGATCCAGTCAGGTAACCCACCGATCTCTATCACATCCCCGGCCTGATTGCTTAAATGGCGCCTGCGAAACATCCTTATGCCTCCAAATCCCCCCTCCCCCGCCAGGAGCTGATGGCGGTCCATGGCGCGATGGCCGCTGTGCGTGTTGACCCGGAGGAACACCTCGCCTCCGCCGCCGCCGCCGACATGGTGCAGGCTCTGGCCTAGATGAAGTCCCCCAGCGACTACCCCCCAGGACTTAACAGGTAAGATCCAACCAGCTAAATCTTACCAATACCACTTGCAACGGCTATGATTTGTACGGTTGATGTATTAAGCATGTTCGTGCCTTGTTTATTTCAGTACTACACACTGTGTGATGTTCAAATATTACCGTGTCCAGCTCAATTTCACCAATACCAGCAACAAACTTACAATACATGACTCAGGATATCACTAGAGATGCTGCCCATTTGCTATTTTTAGTGGATGCTAACCCTGTTGCACTTAACATGCCTGTCCATGTACTTACGCAGGGTCATAACGGCCGATGCTTTTGTTTGCCGTCGAGGTGAGCTGCATCCCATGTCTTACAGTATTTCACATAATTTGTGCAATTGCAGTTTAACTTCTACCCATTTACTGGTTGCCTGTAGGTACACATGTCAGTGGCACTGATCCACGCTTCGACCCGGAGGAACAGCTCGCCTCCGCCGTCGCTGACTTTGGGCGAGCTCTGGCCAAGATGAAGTGCCCCAGCAACTACCTCTCAGGACTTACCAAGTATGTACTCACCAGTTCAATCTTACCAATACCAGTTGCAATTAATGGCTATGTTCTGTACGGTCGATGTATTAAGCATGTTCTAGTAAACATGCCTAACACGTTTTTGCTACTTTCCCTACCTTTTTATAGACATCTGGGCCATTCTCTGCTCTGGCAGCACCTGCCTTGTGATGTTTAACTATGCCAATTGCATTTTTATCAGTACCGGTTTCAATGTCTATTAAGCCTGTTGCAATTAACAGTTGAATCCATTTTTAAACAGTTGTATTTCAATGGCTACAAACTTACAAAACATGACTTAGGATGTTGTTAAGCCTGTTGCAATTAACAGTTGTATCCATTTTTTAATCTGTCCATTTGCTACCATGCTACTCTCCGCAATGAAGATATACTAGAGATGCTGCCCCATTTGCTATTTTTGGTGGATGCTAACCCTGTTGTACTTAACATGCTTGTCCATGTACTTACGCAGGGTCATAACGGCCGATGCTGTTGTTTGCCGTCGAGGTTAGCTGCATCCCATGTCTTACAGTATTTCACATCATTTGTGCAATTGCAGTTTAACTTCTACCATTTACTGGTTGCCTGTAGGTACACATGTCAGTGGCACTGATCCACGCTTCGACCCGGAGGAACAGCTCGCCTCCGCCGCCGCTGACTTTGGGCGGGCTCTGGCCAAGATGAAGTGCCCCAGCAACTACCTCTCAGGACTTACCAAGTATGTACCCACCAGTTCAATCTTACCAATACCAGTTGCAATTAATGGCTATGTTTTGTACTGTCGATGTATTAAGCATGTTGTAGTAAACATGCCTAACACGTTTGAGCTATTTTCCCTACCTTTTTATAGACAACTGGGCCATTATCTGCTCTGGCAGCACCTGCCCTGTGATGTTTAACTCTGCCAATTGCATTTTTATCAGTACCGGTTTCAATGGCCATTAAGCCTGTTGCAATTAACAGTTGTATCCATTTTTAAAGAGTTGTATTTCAATGGCTACAAACTTACAAAACATGAATTAGGATGTTGTTAAGCCTGTTGCAATTAACAGTTGTATCCATTTTTTAATCCGTCCCTTTGCTACCGTGCTACTCTTTCGAAATGAAGATATCACTACAGATGCTGCCGTTTTATTACCATTTGCTATTTTTGGTGGATGTTAACCCTGTTGTAGTTAACATTGGCTTTCCATGTACTTACACAGGGCTACAATGGGCGATGCTGTTGTTTGCCGTCGAGGTTAGCTGCATCCCATGTCTTATACACCATCTATTCCTAAATATAAGTATTTTTAGAGATTCCAATATAGACTACATAAGGAGCAAAATGAGTGAATCTAGATTCTAATCTAAACTATATCTATAATTCTATATACATCCGTATGTAGTTCATATTGAAATCTCAAAAAAAATACTTGTACTTAGGAACATAGGTAGTTGTATTTTACATCATTTGTGCAATCTCAGTTTAGCTTCTAACATTTACTGGTTGCTTGTAGGTACATATATGAGCGGTACTGATCCACGCTTCGATCCCTTTTGCGTATGGGGCAATGAGATATTCATGAACAAGCGTCAAGTGAGGAAACTAAGAAAGATTGTTAGGCGAAAGAAACGGGTGATTGGAATTAAGCTCTTTATTTACACTTTGTCGAAGACAACAGTGAACTTTAGGATGGTAAGTAATGTGTTGCCTTTTCCCCCTGCCCACAACAAGTTACTCTATTAGACCTCAGTATCTGATATTTTTCTCTTTTCAGTGGTTTCCGAAGCTATTTACTGATGATTACCTTGCAAACTACATGACCGGAGTGGAGGCAACTAAGGTTAAAGTATATAATTCATGCTACCATGATAATGCTCTAGAAGTATTCCTGAAGGCGGTGAAGGATGGGCGGGCGATCGTCACAAGGGGTTGGACAAAAGTGGTTCGTGCCTATGGCATGCAGGAAGGCACATTATGGGCATTCCGCTTCTTCAACACCGTCGGCAGTCAAAATGATTTACACTTGTCTCTTCACCTTTACCGCCTTTAAATACTGTGGTTCATCATAGTTAATTGCTGCCTAATCCTGTAATTACTGAACATATTGTACTGGCAATTTTATTTATGGATTCGTTGTTGAACCATTGTGCTGAGAATTTGAATTGCATGTTTCGTATTTCAAAATTTCCAATTAGAATAATAAATTCCAGGCAAAAATAAAAAGAGAACAGATGGTCATGGAACTTTGCAAACGGTTCTGGCAGTAAAAGCGCTTGTGATGGATAGCCCAATGCCACACAGTTTTCTACATCAAATCGTGTGTGATGTAGTTAATGAAAGCAAACAGTTAACCAAGGCAGAGCATGTGTGATAGTTACACCTTTCACACACGAGCGTACACATAAAACCGTGTGGGATGTACATCTGAACGGAAACGTTTTCCCTGGATTGACTGTGTGGGATGTACATAAGAACGGAAGCGTATTCCTTGGATTGACTGGGTGTGATATGCATACAAACGGAAATGTTTTCTGGGATTCACCGTGTGGGATGTACATACCTACGGAAATAGTTTTCTCGGATTACCGTGTGGGATGTACATACCTACGGAAATGATTTTCTCGGATTACCGTGTGGGATGTACATACCTATGGAAATGATTGGGTTTCGATGCCTCGCCCGATCGCACACGGCCCCAGCCTGGGTCCCAGGAGGGCCTATCCCCGACGATTTCTAGGTCGTGTGGGAAGGACAACCTATCACAAACACTCACATGGCGACGGTTCCAAATGCCATGCAGAAAGGGGTTAAAAACCGTTTGTTTAGGACCGACGCGTACCCGTGTTGCAAAAGTGAGATCCGATAGAGATAGATAAACGGTAAAGTAAATATTTTTGGTTTATAGATCAGAAAGTAAAAGATTGCAAAAATAGTAGATCGGAAACTAATATTGTAGATCAGAAACTTACATGATGGAAAATAGACCCGGGGGCCATAGGTTTCACTAGAGGCTTCTCTTAAGATAGCAAATAATATGGTGGGTGAACAAATTACTGCCGAGCAATTGATAGAAAAGTGCAAAGTTATGACGATATCTAAGGCAATGATCATGAATATAGGCATCATGTCCATCTCAAGTAGACCAAAACGATTCTGCATCTACTACTATTACTCCACACATTGACTGCTATCCAACATGCATCTAGAGTATTAAGTTCATAAAGAACGGAGTAACACATTAAGTAAGATGACATGATGTAGATGAATTAACTTAAGCAATATGATGAGAACCCCATCTTTTTATCCTCAATGGCAACAATACAATACGCGCCTTGCTGCCCCTACTGTCACTGGGAAAGGACACCGCAAGATTCAACCCAAAGCTAAGCACTTCTCCCATTGCAAGAAAAACCAATCTAGTTGGCCAAACCAAACCGATGGTTCGAAGAGAACTACAAAGATATCAAATCATGCATAAAAGAATTGAGAGAAGATTCAAGTAATATTCATAGATAAGCTGATCATAAATCCACAATTCATCGGATCTCGGCAAACAAACCGCAAAAAGTATTACATCGAATGGATCTCCAAGAACATCGAGGAGAACATGGTATCGAGAATCAAAGAGAGAGAAGAAGCCATCTAGCTACTAGCTATGGACCTGTAGGTCTGTGGTAAACTACTCACGCTTCATCGGAAGGGCAATAGAGTTGATGTAGAAGCCCTCCGTGATCGAATGCCCCTCCCGCAGGATGCTAGAAAAGGCCCCTAGACGGATCTCATGGGTATAGAAGGTTGCGGCAGTGGAAAAGTTTTTTCGTGGATGCCTCTGGTGGTTAGGGGATATTTGGGAATATATAGGTGAAAGAATTAGGTCAGGAGGGTCACGGGGGGCCCACAAGGGTGGGGGCGCGCCCTCCGTTGTTGTGGCTGCCTCGTGGCTCATCCGACTTCATCTCCAAGTCTCCTGGGTGTCTTCTGGTCCAAGAAAAATCATCGCGAAGGTTTTAGTCCATTTGGACTCCGTTTGGTATTCCTTCTCTGCGAAGCTCAAAAACAAGGAAAAATAGAAACTGGCACTGGGCTCTAGGTTAAATAGGTTAGTCCCAAAAATAATATAAAATAGCATATTATGCATATAAAACATCCAAAACAGGTAATATAATAGCATGGAACAATAAAAAATAATAGATACGTTGGAGACGTATTACCTAACGACCCAGGGGCATGGAACAATCTGGCCAGTATGTACGTACACGTTGGCGACCAGCCAAACAACGCTACGTACGCTTCGACCGGGTGGGTCCTAGCGGTCAGAGAGGGTAAGGAGGCACTTCTTTCGTGCAAAGATGTAGTTGGTGGGTCCCAGCTGTTAGTGGAAGGAATCATTTTTTGCGCGTAATATGGAGGCACTTCCTTGCATCCGGAGATGTAGCTGGTGGGTCCAGCTCTCAGTGTCACCGCGTACAGTTGTCTTCCACTGTCATTCGATGACCACATTGACCACACCGTGCCGAGAGCACCAGGGCGGTGGACGACAGCGAGGCCTAGGAAGGGAACGACACGGAGCCAGGGAAGGCGCGACAGTGGATGCCCACGAGGAGGGGAGTATGAGGGTTGACTGCTTCGGCTGCGGTGTGAGGCTGTCGTCGCTGGAGAATAACAGGAGGTGTGGGTGAGTAGAGGGATGGCATGGCCAGCGCTGGCAGCATAGCCAACCACAGGAGGCAGTAGCACACGGTCCAGCCGGCGCTGGTTTCGGTGGCTGGAGCAAGAAGATCAGAGATTGAAGAAGCAGCGCGGCAGTTGGATGTTAATCCAACGGTCACTGCTGCTAGAATTATTTGTTGACTAGGTTAACGAAGTCGTGCGTATGTGTCAACTTAGTAGGCCCACAAGTCAGCCTCCGAATTAGGTGGGTCCGAGCTAGCAGGGGGAGGAATCATTTTTGTTGCGCGTAATAAGGAGGTATTTCCTTCCGTGCGAAGATGTAGCTCGTGGGTCCCAGCTGTCATGGGGGGGGGATTTTTTCGCGTAATTAGAATGAACATCCTTGCGTGCGAAGATGTAGCTGGTGGTTCCCAGCTGTCAGACTCTCGATGTATTACATGTTGGCTCTCGTTGTTGACCATGCATCGTCGAGTGGACCACGACGGTGGACGACGGCAAGGCCTAAGATGAGAACGATCTGGAGTCATGGAACAAGGGGCACTGGAGTCCCTGGCGGAGGGGAGTACGAGGGACTGGTTCGGCTGCCGGGTGAGGCTGCCTTCACCGGAGAATAACAGAAGGTGTGGGTGAGTACAGGTATGACCTGGCCACCGTTGGGATTAGGGTGGGGCGGCGAGGCCTATGTGGCAGCATAGCTGGCCACAGGAGGCAGATGCAGGCGCTCCAGCCGGCGATGGTTCTGTCAGCTGGAGCAAGAGCAACTAGATGAGAGATTGAAGAAGCAGGATCGCTGTTGGATGTCAATGCAACGAATACAGATGTCAGAATAATTTGTTGACTTTTTGTTTTAGACCGATTAATCGTTTTGTTCACTAAATGGACAACACCTTGCGCAGGCTTCGTCTAGTGGGCCAACAAAGTCAGCTTCAAAATCTGTGGCGGAATGCAGCCCATTTATTTAGGTTTTACAACCCATTTCATTTTTTTGCCAATACATATATTTCCTGGGCTTTGACTAAAAAATAATCTATTTCCTGGGCTGGGTAAAAATAATAATAGCCGATTTACTATTTATGATAATTTTATAGCATATTTGATTATTTATTCGAATACACCTATTTACTGGGCTGGGTGAAAAATAATATTGCGTACATGCAGCCCATTTATGATTTCTGATAATTTACAAGCCATTTGATTTTACTAGAAATGGACCCATTTTCTGGGATGGGTGGAAAAACAATGATGGTCTGGACTGAGCATTTCGTATAAAAAATAATATTGAGATAGGAATATTATTAAAAGAAATAAGTTCGGGTTGGTAATCTTATTATATAAAAAATGAACTGAGATGTGCATTTTATTAAAAGAAACATAGGCTAGTCTGCGCTTATTTTAGGATCTTTTGTACAACTGTCGGCCGAGTTGCATTGCTGGTGTTCAACGAAAAAGGCCTGTGTAGTACAGTACAACTTTACATGGCTACTCAGCCCACATTCAACGACGCCTGAAAAGGCCCAAACAAGGCTTCTGTACAACTTTTTGAAGTCACTGAGCTCAATTAATAACTTAAGAAAAAAGTTAGAGTATAGTGGAACCTAAGTAGAAGATGTCACGAGCGAAGAAATAATTCAACGGTCCCACATGTGTGTGTGTGAGAGAGAGAGACCCATCGGTCGATGCTCGTAAATACATCTTTCAGCCATATGCATTGCTGATGCTCAATAAAAACTTATATACTTGACACAATCATATAGAGCATCATATCACATTGAACTTGCATACAAAAGTTTCACCCGGGCGGCACAATCAGGGTGGAAGCCGTGGATCGCTACGGGTAGGGCTATGTTGAAACCAACGAACTCGTACATAACCATTCGTTGTCTTTATCAATGGCGGGGAAATATCTTGAGTGTCGTGCAAAGAAAACAGACAGACAACACAATAAGTTATGCTAGCACATTAAGTTGACATACATCCCTTTCTAAAAAAGTTCAGGTACAAAAATAGAACACGTCACAATCAAATGTACTGGCACATCAGTGCTTCACACCAATAGCTCGGATTTAACTAGTATCTGAGAAGATTTAGTTGTTACCTCAAATTAGAGCACATCCAGGCAGCCAACCTTGCCTTTTCTCCCAAAGAAGTAGTGGACTTCACCGCGCGATGGAGTAGGCCCTGTGTCATCCATCGTTTCGAGCAACACGGGGAAAGTCTGACATTGATTCCTGTAATGGACATCATCGATGGAACCTGGCACCAGTGGCGGCAACAAGACTTCAATTGATGGATTGACCACTTCTTCGACATGCACGAACACTCGATACAGGTATATCCCTAATGTGGTCTGCGGTGGCCTTGGTGGCGAAGAATAGTACAACTCTGGTTCCTGCACCGGTATCAACACCAATCACCTTCGGTATGGTGGACGACTTCTTCATCCATGCCATAACCATCAGAGCCCAGCTGTCTGGAGGAACAAACATACTTACGAGCTCACCTCCTAGGTCGTTGATAAGCTCATTCATGGACTCGCTGTTCCAAGCACGTCGAGGCATGCCATGGAAGGTAAGCTTTCTTAAAAACTCAAGCTCAGAGGGTACCGAGCCCCATCCTGGGTGCCACCGATGAAATCTCACCAGTGCGCCATCGCAGAACAAATGCCAGAAGATTCGAACACACGACCGCAGTCGAAAGTTCTCCCGAACCTAGCGAAGAAACCAGCCGGTGATGGACAGACTTTGACGAGCAAGTCACTTATTTGGATGCCGTGCACAATGCCAAGAGCTTTGACAAGGTCGTGTGGCGAGACGGGAGGCCAGTCGTGAAGGAAATATGCCCTAGAGGCAATAATAAAGTTATTATTTATTTCCTTATATCATGATAAATGTTTATTATTCATGCTAGAATTGTATTAACTGGAAACTTGATACATGTGTGAATACATAGACAAACAGAGTGTCACTAGTATGCCTCTACTTGACTAGCTCGTTGATCAAAGATGGTTATGTTTCCTAGCCATAGACATGAGTTGTCATTTGATTAACGGGATCACATCATTAGGAGAATGATGTGATTGACTTGACCCATTCCGTTAGCTTAGCACTCGATCGTTTAGTATGTTGCTATTGCTTTCTTCATGACTTATACATGTTCCTATGACTATGAGATTATGCAACTCCCGTTTACCGGAGGAACACTTTGTGTGCTACCAAACGTCACAACGTAACTGGGTGATTATAAAGGTGCTCTACAGGTGTCTCCAAAGGTACTTGTTGGGTTGGCGTATTTCGAGATTAGGATTTGTCACTCCGATTGTCGGAGAGGTATCTCTGGGCCCACCCGGTAATGCACATCACTATAAGCCTTGCAAGCATTGCAACTAATGAGCTAGTTGCGGGATGATGTATTACGGAACGAGTAAAGAGACTTGCCGGTAACGAGATTGAATTAGGTATTGAGATACCGACGATCGAATCTCGGGCAAGTAACATACCGATGACAAAGGGAACAACGTATGTTGTTATGCGGTTTGACCGATAAAGATCTTCGTAGAATATGTGGGAGCCAATATGAGCATCCAGGTTCCGCTATTGGTTATTGACCGGAGAGGTGTCTCGGTCATGTCTACATAGTTCTCGAACCCATAGGGTCCGCACGCTTAACGTTACGATGACAGTTATATTATGAGTTTATATGTTTTGATGTACCGAAGGAGTTCGGAGTCCCGGATGAGATCAGGGACTTGACGAGGAGTCTCGAAATGGTCGAGACGTAAAGATCGATATATTGGATGACTATATTCGGACATCGGAAAGGTTCCGAGTGATTCGGGTATTTTTCGAAGTACCGGAGAGTTACGGGAATTCGTATTGGGCCTTAATGGGCCATACGGGAAAGGAGAGAAAGGCCCCAAAGGGTGGCCGCACCCCTCCCCATGGACTAGTCCGAATTGGACTAGGGAGGGGGGGTGCCCCCTTCCTTCTTTCTCCTTCTCCCTTCCCTTTTCCTACTCCAACAAGGAAAGGAGGAGTCCTACTCCCGGTGGGAGTAGGACTCCCCCCTTGGCGCGCCCTCCTCCTTGGCCGGCGGCCTTCCCCTTGCTCCTTTATATACGGGGGCAGGGGGCACCCCATAGACACAACAATTGATCATTGATCTCTTAGCCGTGTGCGGTGCCCCTCTCCACCATATTACACCTCGATAATATCGTAGCGGTGCTTAGGCGAAGCCCTGCGTCGGTAGAACATCATCATCGTCACCACGCCGTAGTGCTGATGAAACTCTCCCTCAACACTCGGCTGGATCGGAGTTCGAGGGACGTCATCGAGGTGAACGTGTGCTGAACTTGGAGGTGCCGTGCGTTCGGTACTTGATCGGTCGGATCGTGAAGACGTACGACTACATCAACCGCGTTGTGTTAACGCTTCCGCTTTCGGTCTACGAGGGTACGTGGACAACACTCTCCCCTCTCGTTGCTATGCATCACCATGATCTTGCGTGTTCATAGGAATTTTTTTGAAATTACTACGTTCCCCAACAGTGGCATCTGAGCCTGGTTTTATGCGTTGATGTTATATGCACGAGTAGAACACAAGTGAGTTGTGGGCGATATAAGTCATACTGCTTACCAGCATGTCATACTTTGGTTCAGCGGTATTGTGAGATGAAGCGGTCCGGACCGACATTACGCGTACTCTTACGCGAGACTGGTTTCACCGTTGCGAGCACTCGTTGCTTAAAGGTGGCTAGCGGGTGTCTGTCTCTCTCACTTTAGTTGAACCGAGTGTGGCTACGCCCGGTCCTTGCGAAGGTTAAAACAGCACCAACTTGACAAACTATCGTGGTGGTTTTGATGCGTAGGTAAGAACGGTTCTTGCTAAGCCTGTAGCAGCCACGTAAAACTTGCAACAACAAAGTAGAGGACGTCTAACTTGTTTTTGCAGGGCATGTTGTGATGTGATATGGTCAAGACATGATGCAATATTTTATTGTATGAGATGATCATGTTTTGTAACCGAGTTATCGGCAACTGGCAGGAGCCATATGGTTGTCGCTTTATTGTATGCAATGCAATCGCCATGTAATTGTTTTACTTTATCACTAAGCGGTAGCGATAGTCGTAAAAGCAATAGTTGGCGAGACTACAATGATACTACGATGGAGATCAAGGTGTCGCGCCGGTGACGATGGTGATCATGACGGTGCTTCGGAGATGGAGATCACAAGCACAAGATGATGATGGCCATATCATATCACTTATATTGATTGCATGTGATGTTTATCTTTTATGCATCTTATCTTGCTTTGATTGACGGTAGCATTATAAGATGATCTCTCACTAAAATTTCAAGATAAAAGTGTTCTCCCTGAGTATGCACTGTTGCGAAAGTTCTTCGTGCTGAGACACCACGTGATGATCGGGTGTGATAGGCTCTACGTTCAAATACAATGGGTGCAAAACAGTTGCACACGCGGAATACTCAGGTTAAACTTGACGAGCCTAGCATATGCAGATATGGCCTCGGAACACGGAGACCGAAAGGTCGAGCGTGAATCATATAGTAGATATGATCAACATAGTGATGTTCACCATTGAAACTACTCCATCTCACGTGATGATCGGACATGGTTTAGTTGATATGGATCACGTGATCACTTAGAGGATTAGAGGGATGTCTATCTAAGTGGGAGTTCTTAAGTAATTTGATTAATTGAACTTATATTTATCATGAACTTAGTCTTGATAGTATTTTGCAAATTATGTTGTAGATCAATAGCTCGCGTTGTTTCTTCCCTGTGTTTATTTTGATATGTTCCTAGAGAAAAATTATGTTGAAAGATGTTAGTAGCAATGATGCGGATTGGATCCGTGATCTGAGGATTATCCTCATTGCTGCACAGAAGAATTATGTCCTTGATGCACCGCTAGGTGACAGACCTATTGCAGGAGCAGATGCAGACGTTATGAATGTTTGGCTAGCTCAATATGATGACTACTTGATAGTTTAGTGCACCATGCTTAACGGCTTAGAATCGGGACTTCAAAGACGTTTTGAACGTCATGGACCATATGAGATGTTCCAGGTGTTGAAGTTAATATTTGAAGCAAATACCCGAGTTGAGAGATATGAAGTCTCTAACAAGTTATATAGCTAAGAGATGGAGGAGAATAGCTCAAGCAGTGAGCATGTGCTCAGATTGTCTGGGTACTACAATCGCTTGAATCAAGTAGGAGTTAATCTTCCAGATAAAATAGTGATTGACAGAATTCTCTAGTCACCATCACCAAGTTAGTAGAACTTCGTGATGAACTATAGTATGCAAGGGATGACGAAAGTAATTCCCGAGCTCTTCGTGATGCTGAAATCGACGAAGGTAGAAATCAAGAAAAACATCAAGTGTTGATGGTTAACAAGACCACTAGTTTCAAGAAAAGGGCAAAGGGATAGAAGGGGAACTTCAAAAAGAACGGCAAGCAAGTTGCTACTCAAGTGAAGAAGCCCAAGTCTGTACCTAAGCCTGAGACTAAGTGCTTCTACTGCAAAGGGACTGGTCACTGGAAGCGGAACTGCCCCAAGTATTTGGTGGATAAGAAGGATGGCAAAGTGAACAAAGGTATATTGGATATACATGTTATTGATGTGTACTTACTAGTGTTTATAGCAACCCCTCAGTATTTGATAATGGTTCAGTTGCTAAAGAGTAGTAACTCGAAACGGGAGTTGCATGAACATAAACTAGTTAAGGATGAAGTGACGATGTGTATTGGAAGTGGTTCCAAGATTGATATGATCATCATCGCACACTCCCTATACTTTAGGGATTAGTGTTGAACCTAAATAAGTGTTATTTGGTGTTTGCGTTGAGCATGAATATGATTTGATCATGTTTGTTGCAATACGGTTATTCATTTAAATTAGTGAATAATTGTTGGTCTGTTTACATGAATAAAACCTTCTATGGTCATACACCCAATAAAATGGTTTGTTGGATCTCGATCGTAGTGATACACATATTCATAATAATGAAGCCAAAAGATGCAAAGTTAATAATGATAGTGCAACTTATTTGTAGCGCTGCCGTTTAGGTCATATTGGTGTAAAGCGCATGAAGAAACTCCATACTGATGGGATTTTGGAATCACTTGATGCTTGCGAACCATGCCTCATGGGCAAGATGACTAAAACGCCGTTCTCCGGAACTATGGAGAGAGCAGCAGATTTGTTGGAAGTCATACATACAGATGTATGTGGTCCAATGAATATTGAGGCTCGTGGCGGATATCATTATTTTCTCACATTCGCAGATGATTTGAGCAGATATGGGTATATCTACTTAATGAAACATAAGTCTGAAACATTTGAAAAGTTCATATAATTTCAGAGTGAAGTGGAAAATCATCGTGACAAGAAAATAAGGTTTCTACGATCTGATCGCGGAGACAAATATTTGAGTTACGAGTTTGGTCTTCAATTAAAACAAAGTGGAATAGTTTCACAAATTCGTGCCACCTGGAACACCACAGCATAATGGTGTGTCCGAACTTCATAACCGTACTTTATTGGATATAGTGCAATCTATGATGTTTCTTACCGATTTACCACTATAGTTTTGGGGTTATGCATTAGAGATAGCTGCATTCACGTAAAAAAGGGCACCATCTAAATCCGTTTGAGACGACACCGTATGAACTGTGGTTTGGCAAGAAATCAAAGTTGTCGTTTCTTCAAGTTTGGGGTTGTGATGCTTATATGAAAAGTTTCATCCTGATAAGCTCAAACCCAAATCGGAGAAATGTGTCTTCATAGGATACCCAAAGGAGACAGTTGGGTACACCTTCTATCACAGATCCGAAGGCAAGACATTCGTTGCTAAGAATGGATCCTTTCTAGAGAAGGAGTTTCTCTCGAAAGAAGTGAGTGGGAGGAAAGTAGAACTTGATGAGGTAATTGTACCTGCTCCCTATTGGAAAGTAGTTCATCACAGAAATCAGTTCCTGTGATCCTACACCAATTAGTGAGGAAGTTAATGATGATGATCATGAAACTTCAGATCAAGTTACTACCGAACCTCGTAGGTCAACCAGAGTAAGTCCACACCAGAGTGGTACGGTAATCCTTTCTGGAGTCATGTTACTAGACCATGACGAACCTACAAACTATGAGGAAGCGATGATGAGCCCAGATTCCGCGAAATGGCTTGAGGCCATGAAATCTGAGATGAGATCCATATATGAGAACAAAGTATGGACTTTGATTGACTTGCCCAATGATCGGCGAGCCATTGAGATTAAATGGATCTTCAAGAGGAAGACGGACGCTGATAGTAGTGTTACTATCTACAAAGCTAGAATTGTCGCAAAAGGTTTTCGACAAGTTCAAGGTGTTGACTACGATGAGAGTTTCTCACTCGTATCTATGCTTAAAGTCTGTCCGAATCATGTTAGCAATTGCCCGCATTTTATGAAATTTGGCAAATGGATGTCAAAACTGCATTCCTTAATGGATTTCTTAAAGAAGAGTTGTATATGATGCAACCAAAAGGTTTTGACCATCCGAAAGGTGCTAACAAAGTGTGTAAGCTCCAGTGATCCATTTATGGCTGGTGCAAGCATCTCGGAGTTGGAATATACGCTTTGATAGTGTGATCAAAGCATATGGTTTTATACAGACTTTTGGAGAAGCTTGTATTTACAAGAAAGTGAGTGGGAGCTCTGTAGAATTTCTGATATTATATGTGGATGACATATTGTTGATTGGAAATAATACATAATTTCTGGATAGCATAAAGGATACTTGAATAAGAATTTTTCAATGAAAGACCTCAGTGAAGCTACTTACATATTGGGCATCAAGATCTATAGAGATAGATCAAGACGCTTGATAAGTTTTTCAATGAGTACATACCTTAATAAGATTTTGAAGGAGTTCAAAATGGATCAGTCAAAGAAGAGTTCTTGCCTGTGTTGTAAGGTGTGAAATTGAGTAAGACTCAAATCCTGACCACGGCAGAAATAGAAAGAGAATGAAAGTCATTCCTATGCCTTGGCCATAGGTTCTATAAAGTATGCCATGCTGTGTACCAGATCTATTGTATACCCTACACTGAGTTTGGCAAGAGGGTACAATAGAGATCTAGGAGTAGATCACTGGACATCGGTCAAAATTATCCTTAGTGGAATAAGGACATGTTTCTCGATTATGGAAGTGAAAAATGTTCGTCGTAAAGGTTACGTCGATGCAAGTTTGACACTAATCTAGATGACTCTAAGTCTCGGTCTAGATACATATTGAAAGTGGGAGCAATTAGCTAGAGTAGCTCCGTGCAGAGCATTGTAGACATAGAAATTTGCAAAATACTTACGGATCTGAATGTGACAGACCCGTTGACTAAATTATCTCACAAGCAAAACATGATCACACATAGTACCTTTGGGTGTTAATCACATAGCGATGTGAACTAGATTACTGACTCTAGTAAACCCTTTGGGTGTTGGTCACATGACGATGTGAACTATGGGTTAATCACATGGTGATGTGAACTATTGATGTTAAATCACATGGCGATGTGAACTAGATTATTGACTCTAGTGCAAGTGGGAGACTGAAGGAAATATGCCCTAGAGGCAATAATAAAGTTATTATTTATTTCCTTATATCATGATAAATGTTTATTATTCATGCTAGATTTGTATTAACCGGAAACTTGATACATGTGTGAATACATAGACAAACAGAGTGTCACTAGTATGCCTCTACTTGACTAGCTCGTTGATCAAAGATGGTTATGTTTCCTAGCCATAGACATAAGTTGTCATTTGATTAACGGGATCACATCATTAGGAGAATGATGTGATTGACTTGACCCATTCCGTTAGCTTAGCACTCGATCGTTTAGCATGTTGCTATTGCTTTCTTCATAACTTATACATGTTCCTATGACTATGAGATTATGCAACTCCCGTTTACCGGAGGAACACTTTGTGTGCTACCAAACGTCACAACGTAACCGGGTGATTATAAAGGTGCTCTACAGGTGCTTCCAAAGGTACTTGTTGGGTTGGCGTATTTCGAGATTAGGATTTGTCACTCCGATTGTCGGAGAGGTATCTCTGGGCCCACACGGTAATGCACATCACTATAAGCCTTGCAAACATTGCAACTAATGAGCTAGTTGCGGGATGATGTATTACGGAACGAGTAAAGAGACTTGCCGGTAACGAGATTGAACTAGGTATTGAGATACCGACGATCGAATCTCGGGCAAGTAACATACCGATGACAAAGGGAGCAACGTATGTTGTTATGCGGTTTGACCGATAAAGATCTTCGTAGAATATGTGGGAGCCAATATGAGCATCCAGGTTCCGCTATTGGTTATTGACCGGAGAGGTGTCTCGGTCATGTCTACATAGTTCTCGAACCCGTAGGGTCCGCACGCTTAACGTTACGATGACAGTTATATTATGAGTTTATATGTTTTGATGTACCGAAGGAGTTCGGAGTCCCGGATGAGATCAGGGACTTGACGAGGAGTCTCGAAATGGTCGAGACGTAAAGATCGATATATTGGACGACTATATTCGGACATCGGAAAGGTTCCGAGTGATTCGGGTATTTTTCGGAGTACCGGAGAGTTACGGGAATTCGTATTGGGCCTTATTGGGCCATACGGGAAAGGAGAGAAAGGCCCCAAAGGGTGGCCGCACCCCTCCCCATGGACTAGTCCGAATTGGACTAGGGAGGGGGAGGGTGCCCCCTTCATTCTTTCTCCTTCTCCCTTCCCTTTTCCTACTCCAACAAGGAAAGGAGGAGTCCTACTCCCGGTGGGAGTAGGACTCCCCCCTTGGCGCGCCCTCCTCCTTGGCCGGCGGCCTCCCCCTTGCTCCTTTATATACGGGGGCAGGGGGGCACCCCATAGACACAACAATTGATCATTGATCTCTTAGCCGTGTGCGGTGCCCTTCTCCACCATATTACACCTCGATAATATCGTAGCGGTGCTTAGGCGAAGCCCTGCGTCGGTAGAACATCATCATCGTCACCACGCCGTAGTGCTGATGAAACTCTCCCTCAACACTCGGCTGGATCGGAGTTCGAGGGACGTCATCGAGGTGAACGTGTGCTGAACTCGGAGGTGCCGTGCGTTCGGTACTTGATCGGTCGGATCGTGAAGACGTACGACTACATCAACCGCGTTGTGTTAACGCTTCCGCTTTCGGTCTACGAGGGTACGTGGACAACACTCTCCCCTCTCGTTGCTATGCATCACCATGATCTTGCGTGTTCGTAGGAAATTTTTTGAAATTACTACGTTCCCCAACAAGTCGCCGTTCATGGTTACCATCAGCACTTTGCCGGCAAACTGGTTGTCAAGCGCCGCCATGCCACTATTGAGCGACAGCACGCAGCGCCCGAAGACAGAACGAACCTCAGGATCTCCGGCTTGGAGATCCGCGCTGACCGGCGACATGATAGTGCGCTTGAGTACAGGGAGTACAGGAGGGGGGTTTTGGGGAACTGGAGTAGGAATCGAGATTCCAGAGGTGGGGGAGGGGCGGGAGATTGGGGATGAAAAGGTAGCATGAATTTCGAACACTCGCCAATATGCTCTCGGCGCGCAAGCGCACGAAAACACCGGTGGCGCCCACATGTCGGCCTAAGAGTCATTTTTCTTTCTTTTTTAAGCGCCCAACATGAGAGTCGTAATTGCCCTGCTTGGCATTGCGTTACTACTCGGCCCATATTCAACGACACCTCACTGGCCCAAACAAGTGTACATCATCGAGAAGACATTGAGCTCAAATTATAACTTGAAAAAAGGATATACTCTGAACACTAGAGAATGGTGATGCCCTCATTTAGCCCACCAGCAGTTCGAGACAATAAACAGTTCGAAACAACGATATATACAACATTCAAACACTAACTAGTGACTACTACTGACATAAACAACAAGACATGATAGTTCATAAGAAGTCTTGCTACACCACCAAAACGCACCCATCTGCAGCGCTCAGACTCTCGTGATCCAGACGAGAATGACATTCTAAATAACAACAACTATTACATAGTAAGAGTGACATAGACGAGGATGACCAAATGACAAGGAGTCTGCATAACAAAAGAGAGAACTACCCATCCAGAACAAGCAGCAATGACAACAAGTCATTCGAAGAGGGATGATCCAACACCATCATAATTTGTAGCCCCGCTACAGCCACCAGTGCTTCGGAGACACTAGAACTCCACCCTTTTGACGCAACAACCCAATTACCTATCAACTTGAAGGCTTGAACCACATCACTGCCCGTCGGACTTGATACATCCAAGGATCAAAGTTAATCCAGATGCCTTTGTCATTCTCACCTTCTTTTGGCTGCAGGCTGTATCGTTAACAATCATGGGAGTCTTCTCCCGAAGTCATAGGGCTCGCCGTGTAGACACAGTTTTCCCTAGCAAACAGAGCCTCTCTGCCATCAAGGTCCTTGCCAACGGTGATCTCCTGGTTAATCGGATAATTGAGTCCGAGAAACAGAGAATGTGCACCAAGGCTGTTTACCCGCCTCCAACTCAAAAATCCTGAAGGCCCCAACAAGCTGGTATCCTGCTCATTTTTTTGACTATAAATAGTAGGGTGAAAACCCCACTGCAACTTTTATTAAAATTAAGAAATGTCCATTACAAAGGCTTGAGGTAAGCCAAATAAAACTAATCTACAAAAATAGAACTAAATTACATAATGGTCTCCAACCAAGCAGAGAACTGATGGGCATACTTCTTCTTCATCCTGTATCTTAATAGCTTCAGCTCCTCCAAGAAGATGAACCTCCAACCCTGGAAGGAGGGATTAATGTGCTCAAATTTTTTATTATTTCTGGAAATCCAAATAGCCCAGGATCTAAGAATGATGATCTCCATGAAGAAAGGCTTGTTCAGTTTGTCTTTGAGATGTTGAAAAGCTTCTAAGACTGACAAGTTGTGTGCTCTGCTAGGGCAAATGAAATCCCAACACTGTGCTGCAAAGGGGCAACTCCAAAAAAGATGGTGCAGAGTCTCTTCCTGTTGACAGCTTCTGACTGCACAGTTGTATTCTTCCAGCTCAAAATTCTTTCTTCTCAGTAAGTGCCTTGTATTGACTCTGTCGTGTAGCAGCATCCAAAAGAACACCTTGTGCTTTGGCTGGCATGAGCTCTTCCATATCCAAGAAAAATGAGGTGGGGTTTGTTTAAATCCAATTAACACATTATATGCCTTAATGGAAGAGTAAAACTCATTACCCCGAATATAACTCCATGTATCTCTAAGATCCGAGTGTTCTGAAGTTCGCAGCATGAAGCATATATTCTCCATTTCCAGAAATTCCTCATGAGCTTGGGTTGTCAGGGGCAAGTGGAACAAGTCTTGTAGATACTTAGTGTGGATCACTTGGTGGACATTTATGGTCGTGTCTCGAGCAAAAGAGTGTAGGTGATCAAACTTGTGCTTCAATACAAAATCATGCCAGCAATCATCCCAAAAGAGGGCACTTTTACCATCCCCTATGTTGCATCTTGCAATAGCCTTGTATTGATCAATGAGTGCCAGATTAGACTTCCACCAAAAAGACCCCACCATGTTGTCTCCTGGTAAGTGCCCATTACTGTAGTAGGACTCCCAGATGAGGTGTACCCAAGGGATATCATGTCTGTTGTAAAACTTGTGGAGGTTTTTCATAAGCAGAGTCTTGTTTTGTGTGAAGATGTCCATAACCCCAAGCCCTCCTTGGTTTTTTGGTCTACATACAGTTTTCCAAGCCACTAGAGCAGGTCTGCGATCCTCCATATCAGGGCTTCTCCATAAACAGTGCCTCAGATATTTGATGATTTGTTGCTTGATGGTAACAGGAACATCCAGGCAGCACATGAAGAAGATAGTGAGGGATGTCAGTACTGATTTGACCAAGTGCAATCTTCCAGCTTGTGTCATGAAAGTTGAGAGCCCAGCTAATATTTTTGCAATTCTTTGAACTAATGGCAGACATTGCTCCACAGTAGGTTTGTGAATTCCCAAGGGCAATCCCAAATAAGTAAAGGGGAAAACCCCTCTGCTACACTGCAAGGTATTTGTGAAGATACTAACTCTGTCTTCAGCAATGTTAATAGGCACCATGCTGGACTTCCCATAATTCGCTTTCAGACCCGTGGCTTCTGCAAAAGTATTCAACAAGGACTTGAGACAAATGAGTTGCCTAGCATCTGCTCTCATGAGGACCAAGGTGTCATCAGCATATTGAACTATTGGAAAATCAGGGCAGGAGTGGACTTGTAAAGGAGGGGTCACAATCCCTAATATCATTGCTTTGTTAAGAATTGATTGTAACATGTCAACAACTAGGACAAAAATCAAAGGTGAATAAGGGTCACCCTGCCTCACTTCTCTCCTGCAATAGAATTTCTTACCAGGGACACCATTTAGCATAACTGTAGAAGATGCAGAAGTAAAAATGTGATTAGTCCAGGAGATCCACTTTTCTCCAAACCCTTTAGATCTTAAGATATCAATTATAGCTTGGTGCTCAATTGTGTCAAAAGCCTTCTCAAAGTCTAACTTAATCACTAGCATTTCCTCTCTTGATTTGTGACACTGATGGATGTATTCATAGGCCCAACCCAGACAGTCTTGGATCATTCTATCTTTGAGGAAGCCATATTGATTAATATGAACCAATTGGAGGATCACCTTTTGTAGCCTCTTAGCTAACAACTTGGTGATGATCTTGAGCACACCATTAAGTAAAGAGATTGGTCTGAAGTCATTTGGTGTTAGAGGCACATCCTTCTTTGGCACCAGAGTTATATATGAAGTATTGATACTCATAGGATTAACAGTACCAGCATGGAAAGCCAGGATGAGTTCAGTAATATCTTCCTTTATAATCCCCCAACAAGCTTTTAGAAATTCATTATTGAAACCATCAGGCCCTGGTGACTTGTCATTAGGAAGATTTTTCACAACTTCATCAATTTCCTCTTGTGTGAAAGGTTGCTCCAGTTCATGAAAAATTCGAGGGTCAGCTCTGTGCTCATATAAATCTTGTAAGTCAAAATGCATTGTGTGGCCATTTGAGTGACCAAGCCTTTGTTTAAATGCTTCCCACAAAATAGCAGCCTTTCCCTCATGGTCAGTTATCTCAATCTAATCCTCATTAAGCAACATTACAATCTTATTGTGCCTAAGGTTGATGGAAGCTTTAGTGTGAAAGAACTTGGTATTTTCATCACCAAATTTTACTCCTTTAATTTTCCCTCTCTGCTTCTAGTAAATTTTCTGGTTGTTTAGCACAACCAGCAGATATTCCTTCAGAAGTGACCTGCAATTTGCTTCAAATAGAGTGAGGTTTCTGAATTCATCAATCATATCCCAAAGGAAAATACAAGCATTTAACTCTTCAATTTCTTTTTGAAGGCATGAGAGGCTCTTGGCCCATAATTTGATTGCTCTCCTCAAGTTCTTGAACTTTGCATTGACTTCCTTTGCAGGATCAGTGAAACCAACAGGAATGTTCCAAGCTGCCAACACAATTTCCATAAAAGAGTTATGTTTCAACCAATAATTCTCAAACCTGAAAACCTGAGACCTTGGAATGTGAGTGCCAATCTTGATCATACATGGAAGATGGTCAGAAATTGGTTTTGCCAAAGGAAGAGCAGTTGTGTCAGGGAAGGAGGTCATCCAAGCTGCAGAAGTAAAGAACCAGTCTAATTTTTCCAAAAGAGGATTTTCCTGCATGTTGCTCCAGCTGTATTGTCTACCTTTTAGAGGCAACTCTACCAGTCCCAAATTGCTGATTGCCTCATTAAAAAGAAGCATTTGATTAACATCACCCCCTGGCTTATTTCTATCCTCAGGAGATCTGATAAAATTAAAGTCCCCCATGATTATCCAATTTGTGTCAGATGGCATTTGAATTGAGTTGAACCAGTCAATGAATTCCAATTTGTCCTCAGGAGAGCAAGGCCCATAGATATTGGTGAGGACCCAATTATGATTTGTGGTTTTACAAGTGAATTGCACTGAGAGGGAGAATTTGTTTTGAAAAATCATTTCTCCACTATAAAGAGTCTCATTCCAAACAGTCACAATACCTCCAGAAGCCCCAATTGATGGAAGAAACTCAAATTTGCTAAATCTTTGGGGACAAAATTTATGAATATATGCCAGATCAAAATTCTCTCTTTTAGTTTCCCGAATACATACAATACCAGCTACACTTTCCTCAATTTTACTTCTGATGGCTAACCATTTATCTGAAGAATTTATACCCCTGAAATTCCACTTCAGTATATTCCAGGATTTGTTGTTATTCATTGTTTAAAATGATGTGAATGCTGAGAAGTACCAAGAACCAACCCTTGGTAGTTTGCCTAGTAGTGGATGGCTGTGCATTGTCAAAGCATGGTAACCCCATGGTCAACACATATGGGAAAATGATAGAGTAATACTTCAAAGGTTGCCAAACATGCCTGTCAAACTTAGTCAACACAGAGTAGTCCTTAAGACACACACAACATTGTTCTGACAGCATAACATGAAGCAAAAGAAACCAAGGAGTATCACAGCCATTATTGTTACACCAAAAGACAGAGATGCTTATAACCAGCCTACATATCTCCAAAACCAAACTAGGGAAATGCAGTAACTTTCTCCTGGTGCTTATGATGTGTTGTGCTTGCATGGTTACACATCCTTGGACTGTTCTGCATCCCCAGTGGCCTTGGACACCTTGGCCACCTCCTCTTGTCCCTTCTTCTTGTGTTTCTTGGACAACTTCTCATGTGCTTCTTCCTCAGAGACCTTACAGAAAGATTTTGTCAGGTTCTTGACCACTCTATTAGGAAGAATCGGAGGAACAACATTGCATGGTAAACAAGCTTTAAAATCACATAACTTCCTCCTATACCCGTTATTATCTTTTTAAATTCTGTCACTTCTTCTTACCTCAGTTTCCACCAGAGGCTCTTTTTCCCTTCTCTTCGTAGATACCGCTTCACCCAAAGGCAGAGCTACCTTATTTGGGGAAAGTTGCTGCAGAGGACTCCCAGCACCAGTAGAGGAATGTGCAGCAGGGCTAATGCCCTCATTTTCCTTCCCAATTCCCTGGAAAACTTCTTTGCAATAAGGTGCCTGAGATGTTTTGCAGTTGTCAGGTATATGGAAAGTGATAGATTCTTCAGCAGTACAGTTGGCAGTCAACAGAGTCCACAGTTCAGATTTCAACAAATGCATAACCCAGCCAAACTTATCAGGTGTTAACAGAAGGTGGATTATAAAATTAAACCAACTTACTAGGATCTCAATCTTGAAAGTATTTGCTGCACCTTGTGTAGCAGGAGCAAAATTCTGGATCCAGAGGTCCAAACCTTCTTCAGAGATTAAATTAGCACCATCAATAACATCCAGAGCATGTGCTTCAGCAATACTTTGAAATCAAAAGAATTTGATGAAGAAGGTGGGGAGAGGGGATCATAAGTACCTTGTTTATCACCAAGTGAGGAGTTACCTACCACTATGGGCACATTTTCTTTTCCTTTGATGGCAGCTCTGTCCACTCCCTCTCCAGAATCAACTGCTTTATTTTCAGAACTCTTGTCAGTCAGCAACTCTGGGTTTTGTTCATTGACAGAGGCACCCACTAGAGTAGGGGCAGTAGCATTCCCCTCATTTTCAGATGTATCCACTTTGAGCTGAACATCAGGCAGTGAACTGTTTTGCACTTCCTCAACTAGTGTGGGCAGCAATGGTGGAGCCAGAACCTGCTGTGGCTGCTCAAGAACCACCTGAGGCAGTACTGGCCCCTGTTGGGCAATGCCTAACTCCAAGTTTCCATCCAAAGCTTGTTCATGTGCCTCTGATTCAACCTGATAAGCCATAATGATGTTGTTTAATCCCAAACCCAAGTGGGCTACAGGGGCACCCTGGTTAACTTCTTCACTAGCAGAATGAGTGATGGAGTAAAAACCCTCAGAAAGAGAAACTGTAGTGGTGATGCTGCTGTTAGGGGCACCATCTTCAGGAACAACTGGAATTTCAGCTTGCTGCTGCATAGGAGCTAGTTGATTTTGTTGTGGAAATGCGCAGTGTTCATTTTCCTCCTGGTCATCCCACTCATCCCAATCATCATTGTTAACTTGATTGTTGTTGTCCAGGTCCTGGTTCATTGGCACAGGTTGGAACCCAGGGAAGTCATTTGCATGCTGAGGTACAGGATGAGGGTCCACTCCAGGAGGGGGGGGGAGGATCTTCATCAGCTGGACCCCCACCCAACATCTCACTCCACAGAAGTTCTACAGAGCCAGTCCAAGTTTCTTCCTCAAAAGATTCACCTTCAGACCATCTGATGCTCTTAGGGATATCAGTAAGTTCAGTCACTCTTGCTTTAACCAAAACCTTCCCTCTCAAAGCATCCTCTCTTTCCCAACTGATAATTCGACCCCATTTAGAGATAGCAGTAGAAATATCTTCAGTATTACAGTTATCGAATGGCACACCCAAAAACAGCAGCCAACAGGTGTTATTGAAATGAACTCGACGCCAGTTTCTACCCTGATTGTGCTTGGTAAAAGAGATGAACACATCACCGAAAGGATGAGGGCTTTGCCTGATTAATCTGTCCCTATCTCTCACATGCATAAACTGAACGTATGCTTCACCAAAAAGGACAGGGTTGAATCTCTCTAAACCCTACATCTTCCACACCTTGCAAAAACTCCTCAAGAACTTCACAGACATTGGGAAAGAATACCTCATCAGGATGCGGATTGATGGTTGCAATCGCGCAATGTTCATGTCTGCGGGGTCGGCGCGGCAAGATGACTCTGGAAACCCCATTTCTTCCCTCGACTTCCTGAATCTCGAACCCATTGGGGACAAACAGCAGCGGGTTGATGGGAATGTTAGCCATCGCAGACTCGATAGGCTGATGGAGCACTACCGCTCTCACCGGAGACGATGATGAAGCTGGCGAGCTCGATGAAGGAGAAGCAGAGCTGGTAGGTGAAGTGGAATGCGAGGAGGCAAGGAGGGGTCTTGGCTGGAAATTTGGGAAAAAATCCTTGACCAGCTCCTTAAATGACGAGGCTTGCCTAATCAGGGGCGCCGACCCGACACAACGGAACCAAGATTCCACAACACCCTCGGCCCAGGCAAGATCAGGTGGGCTCAGAAAAGAAGCAAACGGGATAAAAGGCCAAAGCCCAGGAAGATTTGGAACCGGGCAACCTCACGCGTAATGACCCTGCTCCCCGCATGCATAGCATGTCACGTACTTACGATCACCCTGATTCTGCCTATTAACTTATGGAATAATGAGTGGCCCGTTTGAAACCATGTCATTAGAGGTAATCAATTCACCCCCATGACTATTCTCAACATGCATGGGACCGAATAATCTCTCAAAGACCGACTGGTTTGACCGGCTGACCGGAGCACCCGTCCGGCGATCGCCGGAGTTAGGGTTCACAGCTTTTCCATTATGACCAACCAGAGTCCAAGCAGAATCTTGCTCAGCATAAAAAGCAAGTTCCTCTCTATGCCAATTTGGGCCTCCAAAACCCCAAAGATTGAATACCATTTCAAAATCTTTTTCCACTATCTTTCCTGCATTGTAAATCACAAAACCCACTGACTTGGAGGCTACCAAGAACTTGAAGGATCTATCTTTGAGATGACGCACCCGAAAACCTTGAGCATAACCTCCAAACATAGCATGTAGAGAAACACTAACTGTATGAGGATCCAGCTTGAATGATGCTCGGCAGAAAGAGACCACTAGCGTGAATTCTCGTTGTCGAAAGCCCGGCGAGAAGACCACCGGGTGCCCAAACTTGGACCTCATGTCTGCTTGGAACCTCTTACCACGATCAAAATTGAGATCAAAGGGAGCCATCTTGGGTGGGAAGGTGTCTACCGGGGCCGGAGTGGCCACCGGCAGGGAGGGTAAGGGTGGCCGCCGGGGCCGGAGTTGCCACCGGCACAAATCGCCTAGGAGTCGCCTAGGAGGAGCCTAGGAGGAGAGGAGGAAAGGTAGTCAGTTCAGTATTCTTAGCATTGGTATCCTGCTCATAGACGTAACAACCACTGTTCGGATACTCACATATGTCACGATGCTTGTACACAGTGGGGTTTTTGCAATATAACTTTTCTGGCTCATGTGTGCGAATGTTCATCAGTCTTTTGCTGTCGTCTGATCGAGCGAAGATACAGTTGTGCTTCCCTGTTTTTGGCAAAGGTGGTGTGATTACAAAGGGCAGTAACTGTAGGGACACTGCATCATATAAAAAAGGACATGCATTGTTAATGTAAGATCATCATTGTTCAGAGTATGAGTAGGATAATGTAAGAAACAACATTGATCTGTCCCTGTTGGAACTGAGAGGAAAATACATGGAAATGTATACTGGGTTCGAAAATATAGAAGTGCCATGCATGGTTATACTCATGTTATCTCGCAATCGATTCTTCACAGGAAACTACCATGTCATGCATGTTATGTACTCCCTCCGTTCCTAAATATAAGTCTTTTTGGAGATTTCAAATGGACTACAACATACAGATGTATATATACATATTTTAGAGTGAAGATTCACTCATTTTGCTCCGTATGTAGTCCCTTGTTGGAATCTCTAAAAAGACTTACATTTGGGAACATAGGGAGTAATCATGTTCTGTCCTCACAAACAAATTCTTCAAGGAAACTAACAGACCATGCATTGTTATATACTCATGTTCCGCGGGCAAAATTTGTGAGGATATTATCCTAGCCATTGATTGCTGAAGGGCGAATATAGGTATGTACACGTGGTAAGCATTACATGATTTCACTACTTCCAAATATAGAGTTCTCCATATGCATATTTCCTTCCCTAATGTATGGTTAGATGAAACCAATAGTGTGATGCATGTCTCTACATCATGAAAATGAGGAAACTAACATGGCTATTGATACACACTCATATTTAGTAGTATATAGATTACTATAAAATAAGGAGAATATCCATATCTTCCTAACCGTTTGATTATACAAGGGTACAAATTGGTTGTAATGGCGTGGTCACAATCACATGAATTAACTCATTCCAAATATAGCTGGTTCCTTTTTCTTGTGCCGAATAGACGATTAAGAAGACCTGCAATCCCTCCGAAAAGGAAGAAATTTTAATTTTATTGTTCTCGCCTTTGTCTCTAATACATTTCCATAGTTCTACTCGAATTCTTCTCAAACAGGGATATGCCAATCATCACAAAAATTTCAAACAGTGTCATGGCGTTATCATTAAAATCAGACGAAAACAACTTACACGCGCCGTCCCAGCAATACGTGGTGCCATCTGCTTTTTCGATCGTGTAGATGATGCCATTGTGTTCAATAGCATCACATAAGTGTGTATCGGCTTTGATGATCCACTGCGAGGTGAGTCGTCTCCAGCTAAAGAAGGCACCGGCAGAAAGATAGGCGAGTCCGCGGTCAAACAAGGCAATTAGCTTGAAGTCTGCGTAATCCGCATATCATGTGGGCACTTGGCAGATTATAATCTTCTGCAAAACAAGGTCCATCCAACTGACGTGGTAATCTAGATGACTTGGACCACGATAGTAAAACCCTACATAATCCAACGGAGGAAGGATAATCTCATGGAAGGTGTGGAAGTTCACGAGCACCAACTTTTTCCCGTCTTCTCTGACGGCAGCCATCCAGTGGGAGTTCATACCGACCTAGTACATACCTTGCAAGAAGTTTCGGGCGATGGTGATCTGATCGAAGTCGAGGGGCATGATGTACGGCGACCCACTACATACCTGCAAAGAAGTTTTGGCTAATGGAGGTCGGATTGAAGTCGAGGGGCATCATGTACGCCTCTGTATCATGGTGAGCAAATCTCGCAAGACCAGATAGCAGCAAGCAGGGTGTCTTGAAAAGCTCAGGCCTCGCTTCGACGATGGCCGCATGCATGTCCCTCGAGCATGCAGCCAGCCGCACGACGCTCATCATATCCATACACGAACAACAGAGGTCGAGGATGTCACTGGGGAGATTGCTCCAATCGCGGCTCATACGGATGCTGCGTAGTTCGCGTTCGGCCATGGTGGAGTTTGGAAGGTGGGGGGTTTTTGGGGGCTTGATTTACGGGGGAGTAGGCTCTCGGTGCTGGAGCGGCTAGCGAGGGAATAGTGGTACTAGGGGAGGCGAGCAATGCGAGGGTACGCGGGGGCACAGTGAGATGATGAAGAGTGACCCCAGGATTTCCGGCAAGACGGACATGGAGATGGATTGGTGCTAGGGGAGAGGGAGACGAGGCGAGGCATGCTATATAGTGGCGGTGACAGTGACTGCACGGTGCACAAGGTGAGGCTAACTTTGGTAACCCGAACATGCCGCCTGGACTAGTCACTACTGGAATCAGCTAATTTGCCATCTGCCAGCTCTTTGTCGTCTGCTAGCTGACGGCAAAGAAGCTCTTTGCCATCAGCTACACATAAACAGACGGCAAAGAAAAGGCTGACGGCAAAGAAGCTCTTTGCCATCTGCCAGCTCTTTGCCGTCTGCCAGCGGACGGCAAAGAATCTTTGCCGTCCGCTGGCAGACGGCAAAGAGTGTGGTGGCCCCCACCCCCCGCTCGTTTGAAAAAATCATAACGGCCCACCTCTTTGCCGTCCGCTAGCAGACGGCAAAGAGGCAAAAAGGCGGACAGCAAAGGCTGGCGGACGGCAAAGAAGGCACTTGACTAACGGCACGTACCCCCCGCCCGTTACTCACTTCATCCTCGCGCCCTTCTCCTCCCACAGCCGCCACAGCCCCTCGCCGTCCCCGGCCCACAGCCGCCACGGCCCCTCGCCGTCCCAGCCCCCCGCCGCCCCGCGCCCCCCGCCGCCTCCTCCACCGCCCCGCCCCGGCCCCCGGCCCCATCCCCCCGCCGCCCCGCCTCCTCCACCGCCCCGCCCCGGCCCCCCGCCGCCCCGCCTCCTCCACCGCCCCGCCCCTCCATCGCCGGCCCCTCCCCGACCCATCGCCGCCCCCCACAGTGAGCCCCTCCTCCCTTTTTTTTTCTGTTTTTTTGTTTTTTGTTTTTTGTTTTTTTGTTTTTTTCTGTTTAAGTTTAGGTTTAATTAGTTTAGTTTTAATTAGTTTAGGTTTTTAGTTTAGGTTTAGGTTAAGTAGAAGGGGGAAGAAGAAGAAGAAGAAGAAGAAGAAGAGGAGGAGGAGGAGGAGGAGGAGGAGAAAGAAGAAGAAGAAGAAGAAGAAGAAGAAGAAGAAGAGGAGGAGGAGGAGACACCCCGAAACCCCGACCCCGAAACAGCACCCCGATCCCGACACGGCACCCCGACACCGACACGGCACCCCGACACCTACACGACACCCCGACCCCCGACACGACACCCCCGACACCCCGACCCCGACACCCCGACCCCGAGCCTGACCCGACACCCCTACCCCGACACCGACACGGCACCCCGACCCCGACCCGGCACCCCGACCCCCGACACCGACACGACACCCCGACCCCGACACGACACCCCGAGACCCCGACCCCGACCCCGACCCCGACACCCCGACCCCGAGCCTGACCCGACACCCCGACCCCGACACCGACACGGCACCCCGACCCCGAGACCCCGACCCCGACACGGCACCCCGAGACCGACACGACACCCCGACCCCGACACGGCACCCCGAGACCGACACGACACCCCGACCCCCGACACGACACCCCCGACACCCCGACCCCGAGACCCCGACCCCGACCCCGACCCCGACCCCGACACCCCGACCCCGAGCCTGACCCGACACCCCGACCCCGACACTGACACGACACCCCGACCCCGACCCGGCACCCCGACCCGACACCCCGACCCCGAGACCCCGACCCCGACACGGCACCCCGAGACCGACACGACACCCCGACCCCGACACGGCACCCCGAGACCGACACGACACCCCGACCCCCGACACGACACCCCCGACACCCCGACACCCCGACCCCGACACCCCGACCCCGACCCCGACCCCGACACCCCGACCCCGAGCCTGACCCGACACCCCGACCCCGACACCGACACGGCACCCCGACCCCGACCCGACACCCCGACCCCGAGACCCCGACCCCGAAAAGGTGTTCTTTGGCCTTCCAGAAGCCGACGGGGTCATATATTTGTGAATTATTAGTTAGGTCATATATCTTTCGATTTTGTTATGAAAAACATCATATATAATTGTGTTGATCGGGTAGTTTTAAATGTGCAGTTGTTTCATCGCTGCGAGGTTTGGTGTTCGACGACCTCGCCGTGCGTTTGACGAGCTCTGCCCCTTCGTTCGTGGGTGAGCACAAATGACATGTCCTCCTCCCCCATTAATTATTTGATCTATTCCGATGAAACTTGATAGCTAGATATATGTGTCTTGAATCATCAGTATGCGTAACCAATATGTGTCTCCCGTTCGAAAGCGTCATAGTTATAAATATGCATGCATTTGCATATTTATAACCTTGATTCTTTCGAATTGTCCAACGCTATCCATGGATAGCCCGAGTATGTTTAGATTGGGTTCGTTTTCCCATATGCTTTGCTCCGGATCCGACGCATAAATTTCGTCAGTGCCTCCCCTGTTGTTCTCCGGGTACACATCCTCTCTGTTTATTGCAGAGACGTGTATCAGGAGAACAGTGGGGAGGTGCTGCCAAAATTTTGCGTAGGATCCGGGGCATAGCATGGGAAAATGAACCCAATCTAAACATACTCGGGTGGGATTAGGACCTATCATTACCTATTAGAGTGTAGGTTGCATGGACGTAATAAAATTGACAAAGTAGATCAACTGATGAATACATACATGGTGAATTATATATATATATTTGTTGTGTGTCTAGTAGCTCTGAAAGTCAAGATGAGTGATCGTGCGTGGATGTACACCGGTCACACTGGTCAGAACAAATGGAGCACTGAATGGTTCACAAAAACCAAGGGGTTTGTGCGAGCCGCATTTGCAAATGGCCAGAGGAAAACCTGGTGCCCCTGTTTACAGTGCGGCAATTGGGAAAAGAGGACAGAGGCTGAAATGGGCAAACACCTGCAGAAGAGTGGTTTTACGCCCGATTATACGGTGTGGACATTTCATGGTGAGTCTGCCCAACGTGACCGAGCTGAGGTGGATCGTCGTCGCACCGACGAGCATGGTACCGGTATGGAAAACATGGTGCAAGACTTTGATGGTGCTCGGGATTCGGACGAGGAGATGGAGGAATCTGCAAAGGCCTTCAATGAAATGTTGGAGTCTTCAAAACGTCCGCTCCATGAGCACACTGAGCTTTGTCAGTTGGATGCCATCTCACAAGTAATGGCTCTGAAGGCTCAGTTCAACTTGGGCAGAGAATGCTACGATGCAATGATGACAGTATTTGGACGCTTTCTACCCAAAGGCCATGTAATGCCTGCAAACCTGTACCAGTCGGACAAAATCCTCCGTGCACTGAAGATGCCCTATGATAAGATACATGCCTGTGAGAAAGGATGTGTCTTGTTTAGGCTTGACTATGCGGACTTGAACTGTTGTCCCATTTGCAAGTCTTCCAGGTATGTTGTGGTAGACAACGGTATGGGTGAGAAGACACAGACCAAAATCCCCGTTAGTGTTCTTCGGTATATGCCAATCGTACCAAGACTTCAACGTCTTTTCATGGTCGAAGAGACGGCCAGACAGATGACATGGCACAAAACGGGCAAAAGAACCGAACTAGATGCAGATGGGAATCTGATGATTGTACACACATCGGATGGTGTTGCGTGGAATTTTTTTGATGAATTACATGGTGACAAAGCGGCAGATCCGAGGCATCCTCGAGTCGGCATTAGCACGGATGGGTTCAGTGTGTTTGGTATGACGGCAGCCCAATACAGTTGTTGGCCCGTATTTGTATTTCCACTCAATCTCCCCCCCGGACAGATTATGCAAAGAAAGAACATTTTCCTGACGTTGAGAATTCCAGGGCCCAACTATCCGGGGAAAAATATGAATGTGTATATGCAACCGCTTAAGGACGAATTGCAAGAAGCCTGGGATAATGGGTTCAAGACATACGATGCCTATAGCAAACGGAACTTCATAATGCGTGTCTGGTACATGTACTCGACGCATGACTTGCCGGCGTATGCGCTATTCGTTGGCTGGTGTGTGCATGGAAGGTTCCCATGCCCCACATGCAAGGGAGCTCTTGAGTTTCGTTGGCTTCAGGCCGGTCGCAAGTTTTCTTGCTTCGACATGCATAGACTGTTCCTGAATCCTCGCCATAAGTTCAGGAAAGACAAGAAGAACTTCATCAGAGGTAGAGTTGACAAAAACTCTGCACCACATGCATTGACAGGCCAACAGACCCTGAATCAGTTAAACGCTCTCGAGCCAGATCCAGAGCGTCCAGGGTACTTCAAGGGGTATAATTCTAAGCACGCCTGGACTCACAAGACATGCTTATGGGATCTGCCTTACTTCAAAGACCTCCTTTGCCCACACAACATCGACGTGATGCACACTGAGAAGAATATCGCCGAGGCACTTTTTGGTACATTGTTCGGCATAGATGGGAAGTCAAAGGATAATACTAAGGCTAGAGTCGATCTGGAGGCGCTATGTGACAGGCCGTTACAAAACATGAAAGAACCGAAAGGAAAGCAGAACTGGACGAAGCCAAAGGCATGGTTCAATCTTGGAAGGCCAGCTATGAGGGAAATTATCTTGTGGGTGAAAATGCAGTTGATGTTCCCCGATGGGTATGCAGCGAATCTACAGAGGGGAGCCAGTCTTGATAAATTGAAGATATTTGGTCTCAAGAGTCATGATTGGCACATATGGATTGAGCGGGTAATGCCGGTGATGTTGCGTGGCTTCATCCCTGAGGATGAATGGCTAGTACTGGCAGAACTCAGCTATTTCTTCCGTGTTCTTTGTGCGAAAGAACTATCGCCTGGCGTGCTAGAAGAAATGGAAGAGTTGGCGCCGGAGTTGATCTGCAAGTTAGAGAAGATCTTTCCACCGGGCTTCTTTAATCCAATGCAACATTTGATTTTGCATCTCCCGACCGAGGCAAGATTGGGGGGGCCCGTGCAAAATCGTTGGTGCTACCCAACTGAGAGGATGCAGAAGACACTTCGACAAAAATGTAAAAATAAACGTAGAATTGAAGCATCGATGGCTGAGGCATTCATCACTGAGGAGGCGGCAAACTTCGTGACAGCACACTACGAAGCCAAAAATCGTCATTTGCATAATCCGAAGCCTCGGTACAATGCTGACGACCCTAAAAAGGGTGGATCCAACCTCAGCCTATTCAAAGGGAATCTCGCACCAGCCAGTGTTTCAAATCCAGTATCTTTGGATAACGAACAATGGCGGACCATTTCGTTGTATATCTTCAACAACCTGATAGAAGTGCGGCCGTACATCGAGTAAGTTCTCGGTACATAGTTTCGCAACTTCTATTTCCTTTGAACTGCTCTTATTCCTGGATATTTCATACAGTCGATACGTTGCCTTATTCTCGTATGGAGCGGTGATCCAAAAGGATTCTGTCGAAGAGTATGAGCTTCTCGCAAAGCAAGGAGGCGGCTATCCCGGTTTCATCTATTGGTTCAAACAAACGGTAATTTCTATTAGACTTGTAGGCTAATTTGTAGGCGGCTATCCCGGTTTCATTCGCTAATTTGTGCGTAATGCAACAATCCTTTCATATTAAACTTGTAGGCTAATTCAGAGTCTATGGACGCCGAATTGAGACAAGTCGCTAATGGTTTTGACTATAAGGTCCGTTCATTTGACAAATACGACATCAACGGGTATCGCTTTCGTACCTATGGCAAAGAGCTATCTATGGCCGACCGAAAGTCTACAAATTGTTGTGTATCTGCTATCTGGGTAATTTCTCCTTTACACATTTCAAAATCTTCAACTAGCTAGTTATTAATTGTACTAATCAATATTGTCTCATTTGATTGCAGACATTCTACAGGTGTGAGGAGGGATACGAGGAGGACAGCGCAAATGTTATCTAGAACGTCTGCAAGCGCCTACTCCAGAACTTACGGCACGAGGCTCGGGTGCAGGCTGTTCGAGACTACTATGCCTTGCGTGGTATCAAGAAGACCAAGCCGGCGTGCCGCGATAAGTTCCTGAGTAAGGAGCAGTACATGAAGGTAATTCTTAAGGCCTTCTACTTAAGTTCCTTCATTTAGTAATTCTTAGCCGTAGCGCTCAAGTTTCTATTTGCTAACTTAGGCGCCTCCGAGATGGTGTGCGGATCGGATGGATTGTTGGGAGGTGTTGGTCGATGAGTGGTGCTCACAAGAATGGCTAGCCCTCCACAACCAGGCCAAGGACAAACGTGCCCAAATGGAAGGTGTGCCACACCATCAAGGCAACTCCAACTTATATCAGTTCGGGCGCAACTGGGTATGTGGTTTGCTTCATGATTCATGCAATTCATTCATCATGCTAGCTTGAGCCCTTTAATTACTAATTTTCATTGTTTCTCTCTTTCAGGCACGCCACAATAAGGCGGATAAGGTGCCAGAGGTGTACGACCTGTATGCCATGGCCCACACTGGCTCTTTCAAGAAATTCAAGGCTTTCTCTCACTCTGACCTCGATGATGCAAACAACTTCACCAACATCTCCTCCCACAACAAGCTCGTGAGATATAGAGATGAGGGGAAGGCGAGGAAAGGGGAGGACTTTAACCCGAGCCAGGGTCCCATTGATCCAGAGCTGGTGATGATATCTGGTGGCGGGAGGTCCCATGGCTCCATAGCCATTGGAGATGGACTTATCCTTTGTCCTAGCACTCTCCCGGAGATCAAGGCGCGCCAGTCGAGCTCCGCTCCTGAGATAAGGCCTCGTGAACGGCCAGTGCAACTCGCCATCAAGGTTAGTGATACGTACTCAGTTATCTTTCTCCATTACATTGTGTGCGCTTCCATCAATGATTACAAATGGTCATGTGAGTGGTGTTGCAGGCTGCTATACAGACTGAGAGAGATAGAACGGAGAAACTTCTGGCGGAGGCGGCGGAGAGGCAGCGGGAGATGGAGGAGAGGACGAGAAAGATGATGGAGGAGGAGAGGGCACGGAATGACATGCAGGCAAGGGCCATGTACGAGCTCCTTGTGGTAAGTTTCTTCTGCAGATTACTTGCTAGTCTTAACATTTGAGTCTCATTACTAACTAGTATGACTCTGTTCTGAAAACCAAATGTGCAGTCTGTGTGCGAGAAGTCCGGTCAGCCCGCTCCGCCGATGCCAGTGATTGCTCCTGGGAGCACGGTGAGTTTAGTTTGAATGGACATTAGTTGGTAGTCTTAACATTTGAGTGTCGTAATGCTAACGAGACATTGGAAATGATCTTTGTTGCAGCTTAACTCCAGAAACGCATCGCACGATCCTTCTCCAGGTAGCGGCACTAGCCACCCCGCTCCTACAGCTCCCTGTTCACGGTAAGTTTCTCTAGTGTTTTGCTTAACAAATGCATGAAGACCTAGACTTAGCTTTATTTCCTCCAATATGCTTACCATAATGACCTAGAGTTAGCTTATTTTCCTCCAAAATGACCCATTTTACCTAGGTTAGCTTATAAATGATGCAGTTCATCCAAGTTAGCTCAAAAATGACCCATTTTACCTAGATTAGCTCCTAAATGATCCATTTTACCTACGTTAGCTTTAAAATGGCCCATTTCACCTACGTTAACTCCAAAATGACCCATCTTACCTAGGTTATCTCATAAACGATCCATTTCAACTAATTTAGCTCATAAACTATCCATTTGACCTAAGTGAGCTAAAAAACGATCCATTTCACCTAAATTAGCTCTTAAATGATCCATTTCACCTAAGTTAGCTGAAAATGATCCATTTCAACTAAATTAGCTCAAAAATGATCCATTTCAACAAAGTTAGCTCAAAACCGATCCATTTCAACTAAGTTAGCTAAAAAATGATCCATTTGACCTAAGTGAGCTAAAAAGATCCATTTCACCTTAGTTACCTCAAAAACGATCCATTTCACCTTAGTTACCTAAAAAACGATCCATTTCTAACTTTCTTATTTTGCCATTTTGCAGATTTCATTATGTGCTGGATGGAGTGCTTGTTCTATTCTTCTTCTTCTTGTCTTCTCATTCTAGTCACCTTAGCTATGGAGTGCTACTTTATGTATGGATGGAACTTCTTTATGTATGAAATGATGGATGGAACTTGTTTATGTATGAAATGATGGATGGACCTTGTTTATGTATGAAATGATGTATGAACTTGTTTATGTGGTGAATGCCTGTGAAATATATCTATATGCCATATATATTTTCTGTGCAAATTGTGGGATTTAACAAAAAACAGAAAAAACAGACAATATGCAGGCTCTTTGCCGTCTGCCACCGACGGCAAAGAGCTCTTTGCCGTCTGCCGCGGACGGCAAAGAAGCCACGTGGCAGCCAACTGTGCTTCCTGGGAGCTGACCCATTTGGTCAGTTTGCCTACAGTGGCAGACGGCAAAGAACCTGCCATCTAGTGACGTGTAGATGACATCATAAGGCGGACGGCAAAGACCAGAGAAATTTTGCCGTCTGCGGCGGACGGCAAAGGTCTGCCGTTAGCCACTTAACGGACTGACGGCGCAATTATTTCCGTCCGCCTTCTTTGCCGTCCGCCGCAGACGGCAAAGAGCCTTTGCCGTCCGCCGCCAGGAAGCAGACGGCAAAGCAGCTGTTTACCGTAGCCTTCTTTGCCGGAGCCTTTTGCCATCAGCGGCTGACGGCAAAGGTCTTTGCCGTCCGCCTTTCGAGCCTTTGCCGTCCGCCGTGGCTGACGGCAAAGAAGCTGTTTCCTGTAGTGAGTGTCACCTCGGGTGCAGGGTCTTGTCACTTCACTGTGAGGACCGGATGAATATTATGTTCACCATCAAGTGTACCACAGTTGTACTACTACTAGTAGTAACATGGAGTAGTACTGTATAGCGGAAATAGGTCTCCCGTGCTAGCATGCCTCTGGGTTCACTTCATCCTCCAGGTAGCATTCATATTGCAAGCAGAACCAAATTCTCGGGCATGCGGAAGCACGAAGAAGGGCTTTTTCTTTTTTTATGATAACCTCATATTCCTTAACTAGAAAAGGTTGTGTCTCGCAGGCACACGCCAATATCAATCCGAACCAGCTACGCCACATTTTTTGTGTGCAAAAAGATGGATATCTTTGTATATCTGTTCATCCACCCAAGTGCGTTTTGTGTAGGTCCCACCTGTCAGGAGGGGTGCAGAAATAAAAAGGAATCATACAATGTTTCACCACGGTGATTCAAAAGAGTGACCTCAACTAACCAGTGGCACATGTAGCGATAGAAGGATGGGCACGTACACGGACACGGACCACTCCTCAGTATGCTACCCGCACAGCCTTTCGTTTTGTAGGTTGGTCTACCTAGCCGTCGAATCAACTGCATGCATGCCACTTCTCCCATTTACTTCTCCATCGAGAACCGATTTTCCTCGGCTTCTTCACCTCTCCTTCATTTGCATCCAAACCCCACTGGATTCACATTCTCATGGAGTAATTCCGAAGCCCCTCTAAATAATCATCTTCTTCAGTTAGACTAGCCATCTTAATCCTAATTCTCCAAACCATAGCCCTCCGGTCCAGCGGTTCCAAATGGCGAAAGAGATCCCTATTCAGGTTTTTAGCGTCAAACATCTCCTCGTCGAAGGCTTGTTGAGCATAGTTGCCACTGTCACCGACCACCCAAGGGTTGTTCGGGAGTTGGTCAATAATGTATCCAACTCCCTCCAAAAGGTGGAGATGAAGGTCGTCGGTCTCGACGTAGAGTACATGGAGTGTGCCACTAGGAAGATCCAATGCGCCGTCGTCCTTCAGTTGGGCCTCTGCTACTTCTTGAGCTTGCGTTGGTTTTTCCCTTGAAGAGGAAAGGGTGATTCAGCAAAGTAGAGATAAGTATTTCCCTAAGTTTGAGAACCAATGTATCAATCCAGTAGGAGACAACGCACAAATCACCGAATACCTGCACAAACAATCAAACAACTTGCACCCAACGCGATAAAGGGGTTGTCAATCCCTTCACAGTTACTTACAAAAGTGAGATCCGATAGAGATAGATAAACGGTAAAGTAAATATTTTTGGTTTATAGATCGAAAAGTAAAAGACTACAGAAATAGTAGATCGGAAACTAATATTGTAGATTGGAAACTTATATGATGGAAAATAGACCCGGGGGCCATAGGTTTCACGAGGCTTCTCTCAAGATAGCAAATAATATGGTGGGTGAACAAATTACTACCGATCAATTGATAGAAAAGTGCAAAGTTATGACTATATCTAAGGCAATGATTATGAATATAGGCATCACGTCTGCGTCAAGTAGACGAAACAATTCTGCATCTACTACTGTTACTCCACAAATCGACCGCTATCCAGCATGCATCTAGAGTATTAAGTTCATGAAGAACAGAGTAACACATCAAGTAAGATGACATGATGTAGACGATTTAACTCAAGTAATATGATGAAAACCCCATATTTTTATCCTCGATGCAGTTGTGATCCTCTGGCTGTGGGGCAGGACAGTGAACGTCCTCGGTCATCTTCCTCCATGACTGTTTTACGACAACAAAGAACAACTTGATTAGCATGATGTGACGACAATAAAGCAACACAGGTAATCGACATCTTACATTCAATGGGGTTTTACATGGAATAGCCTTCCCGGCAGTTTAAATGGAGGAAGTCTTCTCTTTCACCCTTATACATATCGACCAAGATCGTGGCTAGTTCGGCTGGCGTATCTGAACCCTTGCGTCTGTAGCGGGATGCGTCGTCCTCTCCGTTGTAGCACCATAAGGGACTTACTCTGGACTGGAGAGGTTGGACGCATCTTTTTATTGCAATGGCCATAACCTCGATTATCGAGAGCTCAATATGAGCTAATAATCTGACCTTGCCGACCAACCTTTTTATTTCCGCACTATCCTCCTACTTAGGACTTCGGGGACGCCAGTTGAGGCGCTTCTTTAGGGGAGCACTGGAAAATTCAGGAAGGCCGCGCCGAACTGGGTCAGGCATTGGGACGCCATCCATATAAAACCACTGTGAAGACCACTGTGGATATATCTGTTTGGGAGTTCCAATGGGATATCCGGATCCGGCTATACGCCATACTTCGGTGCCGCCCATTTCAAATATAGAGCCTCCTCGATGGCGGGGGACGAGGCAAAAGAACTTTCTCCATAGTTCGAAATGGGCCTCGATGCCCAAGAATAGTTCACAGAGGGCAACGAAGCCTGAGATTTGCAGAATTGAACCTAGGGTGAGGTTGTGCAGCTGGATGCCGTAAAATTCCAATAGACCCCTGAGAAAGGGATGGATTGGAAATCCTAAGCCCTGCAAAAGGAATGGGGCGAAGCACACCCTCTCTTCCTTATTGGGGTTGGGGAAATTTTCAGCCATCGCGTCGTTGCCAATCGAGGCCAACCCCGCTCGAACGGAGACTAGATCCGCGAGGGGAAGATATCCCTGGGTCTGGAGTTGATTCAACTGAAGATGAGGAACTGAGCAGCTCTGCCAATCACCCTCTTGAGGGCCATGGGGGCGCGAAGAAGAGCCTGGGGCGCTGGCCATGTTTGGAAGCTTTTTCGTGGCTAATCTTGGCATTTTTCTGCGTGATGTGGATGGCACGTGGAGGATCTGACCTCTTTATATAGGCGTTGTCCCTGTGTGACCGGGTGTTTTCTTTTTAATAAAACGTGTGGACCGTTCGCATTCATCCAGTGCGTGAAATCGAGGCGACAGGGAAGGAGTCATAAAGGTGGAACAAGGAAGCCAGGGCCGAACTATTATCCGCCCAGTATATAGTGAAGAACCAACCTTGCAAAAGCCGAAGACGTAAGCCGGCTATTGCATCGTTGTTTGAAGGCCAGTTCGAGGTCTGCTGAGGGAGTCCTGGATTAGGGAGTCCTCGGGTGTCCGGGCTATTTGCTATGGGCCGGACTAATGGGCCACGAAGATACAAATCAGAAGGCTTTCCCCCATGTCCGGGTAGGATTCTTCTATGTGTGGATAGCAAGATTGGTGTCCGGATATGTAGTTTCCTTCTTCCACGATCCGACTCTATACAACCCTAGTCCCCTTCGGTGTGTATATAAACCGGAGGTTTTAGTCCGTAGAGGCTATCAGAATTTACATTGGCTAGGCAGCTAGTGTTTAGCCATTACGATCTTGAGGTAGATCAACTCTAGTAACCCCTATACTCATCAAAGACAATCAAGCAGGACGTAGGGTTTTAACTCCATCAAGAAGGCCCGAACCTGGGTAAATATCATGTCCCCTTTGTCCCTTGTTACCTTCGATCCTCAGACGCACAGTTTAGGACCCCCTACCCGAGATCGGCCGGTTTTGACACCGACATTCGCCCCGACCTGTCGATCTCGGAGCAACATGTCGCCGCGGAAGCCGGCGAAGACGTGGACCACATTGCCATGCCGAAGGCTTCATGTTAGCAGGCTAACGTATTACTGTATCTCAGGAAAGCTGGCTACGACATCAAGCTCGTCGACAGCGACAGCTTCACGCGGGCCATGTCACATGTTAAGTCGTCCATCCCCAACCCCTTTGGTTCAACCGTCGTCGATCTCTTCAACGGCCCTGCCGCTGATCTCCTCCGCCAGGCGGTCAAGGATTTGCGATCCTTGTACGCGATCGAGCCATTTTGTCATTTCTGAAGGACACGTTCTACGACGGCGGCTTGGGATCCTCAATTGCCAAGTCAGATCTCATCGACCACGACCATGAGGAGGGCACCCAAAAAGGTTCTTCCAAGGTGAAACAGCCCATCTGTGATATCAGAGAGCGCACCATGGGTCTGTGCTCTTCCAACTGGATGGATCCCGTCCATGACATGTGAGGCAACATCCGATCAGCAATCTTACCTTTTCTACCTTGCCAACCCGTACCCTTTGTTCCAGTAGCATTTGCCGTGCGGTGTTTTAGCTATGCAAACTTTAATTATTTCAGTTATGCAAAAATGTATTGTTCAATAGGGCTATGTAATTTTTAAGTATGAATTGTCCACTTCAGTTTCACGAATGGCTATATTTGGTTGTTTATAGTGAGTAGATGCCTTGTTTATCTATATTTGGTTGTTAGGTTGGTTGCAGTGAGCATTTTTCCAGTTATTGAGTAGATGCCTTGTTTATATGTATTTGGTTCTTAGGTTGGTTGTAGTGAGCATTTGTCAAGTTATCAAGCAGATGCCTTGTTTATCTGTATTTGGTTGTTAGGTTGGTTGCAATGAGCATTTGTCTAGTTTTCAAGCAGATGCCTTCTTTATCTGTATTTGCTTGTTAGGTTGGTTGCAGTGAGCATTTGTCCAGTTTTCAAGCATATGCCCTGTTTATCTGTATTTGCTTGTTAGGTTGGTTGTAGTGAGACTCTGTCTAGTTTTCAATGGCTGTATTTGGTTGTTATACTGATCATTTATGCCTTGTTTATTTCAGTCATTAACAATGTGATGTTCATTATGTGCAAGTCAGAACTGTTCCACTCGACTGCATCAATACCAGTTTGAACGGCTATATTTGGTTCCCGTTATGCCTGGTGTACTTAACACATGCCCTTTATTTCAGTTTTACACATTTATCCAGTGTGATGTTTAATCATTACCTACGTTCTATTCATTTTCAACAATACCAGTTTGAATTGCAATATTTGATGGCTATTAAGCCTGTTGTCGGTAACATTGCCTTCCATTTTATATCTGCTTTAACAGCATGCTTAAACCAACACATTCAAGCTATCATTTGGAGATGATGTTGTTTACCTTTGCTATATTTGTTTGATGTTAAGGTTGTTGTACTTATCATGCCTTTCCACTACTTATGCATGACAACAATGGGACTGGCCACCATTTTCTGCTGAGGTTAGTTTCATCCCTCGGCTTGTACTCCCCCCATCGTTCCATAATGTAGTGCATATAAATCCAGGCCTGGACACTTGTTAGCTTCTAATATTGACTTGTTGCTTGTAGGTACATGTGCCCTTGGCAAGGATCCATGCATCGACCCTTTTTGCATATGGGGCAATGAGATATACATGAACAAGCATCAAGTGAGGAAACTGATAAAGATTATTATCAAAAAGATACGAATGGTGGCAAGCAAATGATTTGTTTATGCTCTACCAACACAACAGTGAGCTGTAGGATGGTAACTACAAACTCTGCAGCCTTCTCTTTTTACTGTCCATAAATAGTTGTTAGACAACAATGTCTGAATCTTTTTCGTTCGCAGTGGTTCCCGAAGCAGTTCACTCAAGATTACCTCAAAAAGTACATGATTGGTGGACATGAAATGAAGGTTAAAGTATTTCATCTAGACTACAATGAGCATCGAGAAGTCCTAATGAAGACAGTAAAGGATGGACGGGCAGCCATCACAAGGGGTTGGCCTAGAGCCGAGCACGCATTATGCATGGAGGAGGGCACAATATGGGCATTCTGCTTCACCTTTTCCAGCAACCAGAATGTCTTTCGCCTCTCTCTTTACAGTCTTTAGTACAATTGTGGTTCATCATTCTTTACTTGGTGCTTCTGTAGTTCTTCAGTATATGTACCTGTGCATCAAATTATGCATTCGTGGTTGAACCTTTATTTGTAATAAACATGGTTGGATGTGAAATAAGTGATTGCCTACTTTCAAATTCAAAATATGTGATTTTTAAATTAGGGATTACACTGCACACGGTTTGCAAAAGCGAAACGTCTGCAATAGACGTGGAGATCAGACACGTTTCTAGGATCCAGTACGTGTGCGATCAATCTCTACTGCACACGCGTGCAACCAAGAAAAACGTGTGTGATTAATAACAGCATCGCACACAGTTCTTTCTTATTAAATGTTTGCGATAGTCACCTTATCACACATGCTTCGCAATTATGGACTATTTGTGATGTTGTGTGCATCGCAAACGTTTGGTCATAGAAGAACGCGTGCGATAGGTCGATCATCCGACGTGGGTACGACAGATGAATCGCGTGGGATGTATTCAAGCTTCGCATACAGTTTTATAGCGACAACTATGTGCGCTCTTACATCGAATCGCATACAGTCGAGGAAAAGTAAATGTGTGTGATTGTCTACTTCTATAATCATGAACTGTTTGTGATGGGTCATGCATCGTAAACGTAGCACCACATAATACGGACTGCGATGGCAATCCAAGCACAAACGAGTTGCAAGGATGGAGTGTTTCAGATATTTGAGATATCAGAAACAGTTTAGTAGGGACAACTGTATGCATCAAGGCTCCCTATCCCCGACGGTTTCTGGGTCGTGTGGGAAGGACCCCCTATCGCAGTCATTCACTTGACGATGGTTCAAAACGCCATCGCGGAAAGGGACTAAAAACCGTTTGTATAGCACCTTGCTGTACCAGTGCTATATCGTACCCGGTGATACAGATCGACAATCATTCCTAAACAAATCTTCGATGGATGATGATCTTATCGTATGCACAAAATCAACCTGAATAACGAGATGGAGTTCCTCCAAGCAACCGAAGAACCGACTCGAACTAAGATAATGCAATCATAATTGCCAATATGAATTAATTAAGGATAATGGTGGGGTTACTGGTACTGAACAAAAGGCGGTAGCCCTAAACACACCCCGCAAATACAAATTATAGCGAAGCAAAACAATGATTACAGAACAACGGGAGTTCTAACCTTGAAAAAAGGGTAGTAGTCTTATTTATATCTATAGACTATATTAGTATATTTTTATTTGTATAGTTATATCTATATCTATTCCACTCCCTTCATTTGTAATTTACTCCGCACATATATAGCTTTGAGTGCAGCCAAATTTTATAAAGCTTGACCAAATTTGGTGAAAGCAATATGAACATTTACACTAACAAATTTACATGATGTGGAAATAAAAGCAATGATGAATCAAATAATATATAATTGGTGGTGTTTATGTTAATATTTTTTCCTACAAATTGTTGAAAGTATACAAAGTTTGACTTTAGAGAAACCCAATATGTGGTATTATGTATAGTGGTAGTAGTACGTACCAAGTTCTTCCCGTTTTTTGTTCTAACGATGTTGTGCCGTGCACGTACCTAGTTGTATAGTGCTGGTAGTAGTAGTAGTACAAACTTCGTAGTAGGAGTAGTACGGAGTGCTCCTACTCTATCAACAAGTCCCATCTGACACCAAATTTCTTGGCTTCCATGCTACAGCTAGATCTTCCCCTCCTCGTTTCTGTTTTCCAACGCGGCGGGTAGGGTGAGGTTTGCCGATAGTCGGTTTGCTCAACTGCGGTCCCACATGAAAGTGAAAATGCTAGGCAACACAGCTTCCCTAGTTATGTGGCGTGCTGGATGGGCCGTGGAGTACTCCTAATTCCTGGGCATGTGGGGGTGCGTTGCGAACGCGACATGCCTTTTCCTTTTACTAGCAATGTGCCCGTGCGTTGCAATGGATCCAAAGTAGAATAGTACTTGTTCACAAACTTGAAAGAAAACACTCTTGTTTTGATATACATATACCACTAAAAATATATTATGTTTCACTCAAAATATATTTCTCAGGCTGTTTTGATGAGGTGAGGGAGGGATGTGGTTGCTTTCAAGATAATAAGGGGTTTTCTACAAATTGGAGCAGAGAAGTGGGCTATTTTTTGTTGCGAAAATGCCACAACTTACCTCACAGCCGTTAGATGCAGATCTAATGGTCAGAAATGACGGATGGCAGACACACCATCATCAACAACTGAGTGTTTTATAGGAGTAGAGAAACATGTATAAATTGTAACATTTGGTTCTACTCCTTGAACGATCGATAGATAGAAATAATGATTCGAAATGCTAGGGCGGGGCTTTTCCCGCCAGATAATAAGCAGGGTAGTTGCTAGGTTGGCGCATCATCGGTTTGGTCACATGTGGTCCCACATGTGGTCCCACATGTTGTAGTGATATAAAGCCTAGCCAATGCGCGTTGACCGGGGGGCCGGAACGACAGTGTGGTATGCGACGGGGAAGGGACATGCTTCATGTACGTGTTCCAGTTTCTCATTTGAACTTGCGAACATGACAGGCGTGCTGCACGACTAGTTTTGAATTTGTAAGTTCGGTCTCAGTTTTAGAATTTAGGAGTAGTTTGTAGGTCGGGTCAAGCATCAAACGTAAATTATGAAGTTGATGGAAAAGGTAAGCAAAATTATAAATTGACGGATGGAGTACTAGTTAGAGTGATGCATACAATTGCCTCCAAATGTGAGCAAAGGGATCGCACATGTATTTATTGACTGGAACGAGAATGCAATAGCACAATAAGAATTAAGGCCACGACGATGCGATGGCAGTGGTGGTTACAGGAGGCAAGAAGAACGATGCATCCATCATCGTATGACCACCTCGTCCTTGACTCAGTGCGCCAGGTCACTGACCGGCGGCTTTTGTGGCAAGGTCAAGGTGCTTCTCAACAAAGGCATCCAAGGCTTCCAGCCGGTTGATGAAGGCCAACATCGTAGCGTCCTCACCGGCCTTGTAGATACCTATGTACACGACTACCTCGGACACGTGGATGCGTAGGTCGACGAATTCTTGCAGGGCGAGGCGCCTCGCGGCGAACGCGACCTCCAGGTGGACATTCTTCGTTGCGTCGGCGGGCAGTTGCAGAGCCACCAATGCTTGAAAGAGGTTCTCGCCATCGAGGCCGATTAGGGTGCCAGGCAATGAGGAGCCCGGGCGCGCAGGCTGGAGTAGTACGGCGATGTCGTCTGCGAGCTTCTTGACGATGGTGAACTTGTTGATGGTGACAACGATCATATTGTCCAACTAAGAGTCGTAGCTGGCGTCGACGATGGCCATGAACCAACCGGTCGCCAACACCCTCTAGAGATGATCCTTGATGCCATGCCGCAGGCCGCGTCGTGGACCATCTGGCATAGCCGCTGGCCGCTCGCGCGCATCGCCGCCATGGGTCAGGAGTGAGCACTTTTGTGCTTACTGTAGGTTCTTAGGTGCATACGATGTGGTAGATGCATTGGAATGGAGGGGCGCCTTCATATGAGTGCAAACTGCGTTGCATTCACATCGTGCTACCTCTTTTCCCCGTCCTCCTCCCATTATTACTTCCCACAACATGCTAATTAAAGGAGGATTCATTATTTGCCGTTCAACATTTCGGGAACCGCTACCCTCTCCCTCGTCTGCATAAAAGCCGTACCAGGAATTGTCCTGGTTTACTCAATATATTTTTACCGTCCTGGTTTACTAGTACGTAGTAGCTGTCAAATCGAATAGTACTGCGCCGCCCGCCGCACGCCTGGCTGAACACTCCTCCTCGCCTCCATCAAACGCCTCCATTAAACCCGCATGCAAACCGAGAAACCTACTCTGGCCACACGTCCGTTCATGAGCGGGCCAGAATTAAACGCAACGCCAACCAAGCTCCTCCCATCCGCCCTTAGTTTAAACGAGGCCAGACGCCGGCCAAGCTCCTACCGGCCGCCCTCTATTTAAACGAGGCTAGACAGCGGGCAAGAATCGCACCCCTTGTCGGTGTCAAAACCGGCCGATCTCGGGTAGGGGGTCCCGAATTGTGCGTCTGAGGATCGAAGATAACATGAGACAGGGGACACGATGTTTACCCAGGTTCGGGCCCTCTTAATGGAGGTAATACCCTACTTCCTGCTTTGTTGACTTTGATGAGTATAGGGGTTACAAGAGTTGATCTACCTCGAGATCGTAATGGCTAAACCCTAGATGTCTAGCCTGTATGATTATGATTTTCTCTACGGACTAAACCCTCTGGTTTATATAGACATCGGAGGGGCCTAGGGTTGTACATAGTCGGTTTACAAAGAAAGGAAACTACACATCTAGATGCCAAGCTTGCCATCCACGCAAAGGAGAGTCCCATCCGGACACGGGGGAAGGCCTTCTATCTTGTATCTTCACGGCCCACCAGTCCGGCCCATGTCACATAGCCCGGACGCCCGGGGACCCCATAATCCAGGACTCCCTCAGTAGCCCCTGAACCAGGCTTCAATGACGATGTGTCTGGCATGCAGATTGTCTTCGGCATTGCAAGGCGGGTTCCTCCTCCGAATACACCAAAACAGCCTTCCGAGCAAGAGAAGTGAATCCGGCTCTGTATAATAGTTACAATCACAGGGGCAAAATACTTATACAAAATAAGTCATGTCCATTGTCAGTTTTTTCGGCGAGACGTTACGTCTGGCCTGATTATCATTTTGAACCATTTTTTGGCCTTCCGCTTAGCGTTTCGAGGCGCAGCCTCCATTGACACGTCTTGTCAAAGCAGAGATCGTGTCCCCTTATTGCAGGATTCTCATCAATACGGGTTTGGGTAATCCAACCGTGTCGTTCGCACGACCGATACATCTCCAACGTATCTATAATTTTTGATTGTTCCATGCTATTATATTATCTGTTTTGGATGTTTAATGGGCTTTAATATGCTCTTTTGTATTATTTTTGGGACTAACCTATTAACCGGAGGCCCAGTGCCAGTTTCTGTTTTTTTGCCTATTTTAGTGTTTCGCAGAAAAGGAATATCAAACGGAATCCAAACGGAATGAAACCATCGCGATGATCTTTCTTGGACCGAAAGCAAACCAGAAGACTTGGAGTTGAAGTCTGGAACGCCACGAGGCGGCCACGAGGCAGGAGGGCGCGCCCAGGGGTAGGCGCGCCCCCACCCCCCTGGGCCCCTCGTAGCTCTACCGACGTACTTCTTCTGCCTATATATACTCTTATACCCTAAAAGAATCAGGGGGAGCCACGAAACCACTTTTCCACCGCCGCAACCTTCTGTACCCGTGAGATCCCATCTTGGTGCCTTTTCTGGCGATCTGCCGGAGGGGGAATCGATCACAAAAGGCTTCTACATCAACACCATAGCGTCCTCGATGAAGCGTGAGTAGTTTACCACAGACCATCGGGTCCATAGTTATTAGCTAGATGGCTTCTTCTCTCTCTTTGATTCTCAATACAAAGTTCTCCTCGATGTTCTTGGAGATCTATTGATGTAATACTCTTTTGCGGTGTGTTTGCCGAGATCCGATGAATTGTGGATTTATGAACTTGATTATCTATGAATATTATTTGGTTCTTCTCTGAATTCTTATATGCATGATTTGATATCTTTGCAAGTCTCTTCGAATTATCCGTTTAGTTTGGCCTGCTAGATTGATCTTTCTTGCAATGGGAGAAGTGCTTAGCTTTGGGTTCAATCTTGCGGTGTCCTTTCCCAGTGATAGTAGGGGCAGCAAGGCACGTATTGTATTGTTGCCATCGAGGATAAAAATATGGGGTTTATATCATATTGCTTGAGTTTATCCCTCTACATCATGTCATCTTGCCTAATGCGTTACTCCGTTCTTATGAACTTAATACTCTAGATGCATGCTGGATAGCGGTCGATGTGTGGAGTAATAGTAGTAGATGCAGAATCGTTTCGGTCTACTTGACACGGACGTGATGCCTATATTCATGATCATTGCCTTAGATATCTTCATAACTATGCGCTTTTCTATCAATTGCTCGGCAGTAATTTGTTCACCCACCGTAATACATGCTATCTTGAGAGAAGCCACTAGTGAAACCTATGGCCCCCGGGTCTCTTTCTTATTATATTGCATTTCTTTTATTTACATCGCATCTTATTTACTATTTTGCAATCTTTACTTTCCAGTCTATACAACAAAAATACCAAAAATATTTGCTTTACTATCTTCATTAGATCTCACTTTTGCGAGTGGCCGTGAAGGGATTGGCAACCCCTTTATCGCATTGGTTGCAAGGTTATTGATTGTTTGTGCAGGTACTAGGTTACTTGTGCGTCGTCTCCTACTGGATTGATACCTTGGTTCTCAAAAACTGAGGGAAATACTTACGCTACTTTGCTGCATCACCCATTCCTCTTCAAGGGAAAACCAACGCATGCTCCAGAGGTAGCAAGAAGGATTTCTGGCGTTGTTGCCAGGGAGATCTACGCCAAGTCAAGACATACCAAGTACCCATCATAAAATCCTCTCCCTCGCATTACATTATTTTCCATTCGCCTCTCGTTTTCCTCTCCCCCACTTCTAAAACGATTTTCGAAAACCTTTTCCTTTTCTTCGCCCTTTTCTGTTCGTTCTTCTTTGCTTGCTTCTTGTGTGCTTGTGTGTTGGATTGTTTGTTGGTCACGATGGCTCAAGATAATACTAAATTGTGTGACTTTTCCAATACCAACAACAATGATTTTATTAGCACTCCGATTGCTCCTACTACCGATGCTGAATCTTGTGAAATTAATACCGCTTTGTTGAATCTTGTTATGAAAGATCAATTTTCTGGCCTTCCTAGTGAAGATGCCGCTACCCATCTAAACAACTTTGTTGATTTGTGTGATATGCAAAAGAAGAAATATGTGGATAATGATATTGTTAAATTGAAGCTATTTCCGTTTTTGCTTAGAGATCGTGCTAAAACTTGGTTCTCTTCTTTGCCTAAAAATAGTATTGATTCATGGAATAAGTGCAAAGATGCTTTTATCTCTAAGTATTTTCCTCCCACTAAGATCATCTCTCTTAGAAACTATATCATGAATTTTAAGCAACTTGATCATGAGCATGTTGCACAAGCTTGGGAGAGAAGGAAATTAATGATACGTAATTGCCCTACACATGGTTTGAATTTGTGGATGATTATACAAAACAATTATGCCGGATTGAATTTTGCTTCTAGAAATCTTTTAGATTCGGCTGAGGGAGGCACTTTTATGGAAATCACTTTATGAGAAGCTACTAAACTCCTAGACTATATTATGGTTAATTATTCTCAATGGAAAACCGAGAGATCCACTAGTAAAAAAGTTCATGCGATTGAAGAGATTAATGTTTTGAGTGGAAAGATGGATGAACTTATGAAATTGTTTGCTAATAAAAGTGTTTCTTATGATCTTAATGATATTCCTTTGTCCACTTTGATTGAGAATAATAATGAATCTATGGATGTAATTTCTTTGGTAGGAACAACTTTGGTAACAACGCGTATAGAGGAAACTTTAATTCTAGGCCGTTCCATAGTAATTCCTCTAATAATTATGGTAATTCCTACAACAACTCTTATGGGAATCTTAATAAGATGCCCTCTGATTTTGAGACTAGTTTTAAATAATTTATGATTCCGTAAAAGAATTTCAATGCTTTGCTTGAAGAAAAATTGCCTAAGATTGATGAGTTGGCTAGGAACGTGGATAGAATTTCTCTTGATGTTGATTCTTTGAAATTTAGATCTATTCCACCTAAGCATGACATCAATGAGTCTCTCAAGGCTATGAGAATTTCCATTGATAAGTGCAAAGAACCGCTAGGATGCGTGTTAGAAAAGATTGCTTTGTGAAAGCGTGTTCTTCTAGTTTTCATGATAATAATGATAAAGATCTAAAAGAAATTGATGTGTATCCTATTAAATCTTTGTTTTCCAATATGAATCTTGATAAATATGGGACTGGATATGAGTCAACTTTAGTTAAAAGGCATCCCAATGATTCAGAGTTTTTAGATCTTAATGCAAAAATCCATAAAAGTGGGATTGAAGAGATCAAAACTTTACATAGCAATGAACCCACTATTTTGGATTTCAAGGAATTTAATTATGATAATTGCTCTTTGATAGATTGTATTTCCTTGTTGCAATCCGTGTTAAATTCTCCTCATGCTTATAATCAAAATAAAGCTTTTACTAAACATATCGTTGATGCTTTGATGCAATCCCATGAAGAAAAGCTTGAACTAGAAGTTTCTATCCCAAGAAAACTTTATGATGAATGGGAACCTACTATTAAAATTAAGATGAAATATTATGAATGCTATGCTTTATGTGATTTGGGTGCTAGTGTTTCCACGATTCCAAAAACTTTGTGTGATGTG